>NC_068567.1:20691431-21000985 GCF_025698545.1 Gossypium raimondii | reverse complement strand
TGAGTTTGGATTGATTTTATGCAAGTACAAGTGTGAAAATATGCTCCAATTGTATAAATGGTTTGGTTGTATTGAAATAGGTACCAAATGGCTTAAATTTTATTAAAAACAAAGTCCACGTCCTGACAAGCAATCTTCCTCGTCGCAACGTCGGTCGACAGTGTGTCACCTCACGACGATGAGTGGCCTTAGGTCATGATGTGATCAACTGTTTGGCAATGTCATGAGGTGGAGGAGGTGATGTCACGATGTCAGTCTTAAATTTTCAAAATTTTACAATTTGGTCCTATTTTGTGCTCGGGTTAACAAAAAAGCTTTCGTAAGTTCGATTAAGGCTCAAATTTAATTGTGTATTATAATAGGAATGTGTTTATGATATGTTTGAATTTTTTATTGATTTATTTATGATTTATTTGAAAATAGTTGCTCCGACAATGTCTATAGCGTCTTGTAGCCCAAACTCGACAATCGAGTCGGACGAGGGGTGTTACAGGTATGTGTTCAAAAAATAACATATAATAAATAATGAAATATAAGGTTTAAAACTACTAATAATAACAAAACATGCAATATGTATAGAATCAAAATAAAAAAATAGTTTATGTTATGAGTAAAAGAAAATTGAAATAGGTAAATACTTTATATTAAGACTATTGAATGCACTCTAATTGTTTATCATGATATTATCATTTTTTCTATAACATGTCAAAATATTATCAAGTTAGTGAAAAGAAAATTTAATATTAAACTTCTATTTTCAAGAATTAAATATCGAGTTAAGTTGTGACACCAACACAACAAGTAACATTATCTATAAGAAATTCTATGACACACGTATGCGTGTGGTAACCATGAAATTGAGACACGAGATATATGTTTAAAAATAGCATACAATGCACAATGAAACATATGGTTTTAAGCTATGGTTTTAAGCTAATTAATCACAATAACACATGAAAATAACAACTTAAATACATTAGATTAACAATACTAAATGCATTACAATTATTTATCATAGTGTTGTCATTAATTGTGAGTTAGTGTTGAGTTGACTTATGACACCAACTCAATTACCAACATTATTAATAAACTAGAAATCTTATCACACGCGTAGCGTCTGGAAACCATAGATATAAAACACAAATATGTATTTAAAAATAACATACAATAAACAATGGAACTATGGTTTGAAACTAATTAATCACAAAAACACAATGAATTAACAACATAAATACATCACATTAACAATACTAAATGCACTACAATTATTTATCATTGCATTGTCATCAATTGCGAGTTAGTTTCAAGTTGACTTGTGACACCAACTCGATTAACAACATTACTAATATAAAAATTCCATTACACGCATATACGTGTGAAAACCACATCTTTAGGACACAAGTGTGTGTTTAAAAAATAGCATATAATAAATAATGAAACGTAAGATTTGAAACTAATAATAATAACAACACATATGCAATATTTACGAAATTTGGTCTAATGAACCCTCTATCCAAAAGCTCTTAAAGTTGAACCTTAAGTTCCCTAAGCTCTTTAGGTGTCATACGATAGAGAGCAATGGACTCCGATGCAGTTCCAATTGACAAGTCAATCCCAAATTCAACCTCACAATCAGGAGGTAACCTAGGTAGTTCATCTGGAAAAACATTTGGAAACTCCTTCACAATTCAAATATTGTCTACAACTGTACCACTTGTACATGTTGGAAAAACGAGTTTGGAAAACGGAGAAGAAAATAAATTTAAGGAAATACCAGAGTTTTAAAAAATTTTCCAAAACAAGATCTTGGTTGTGATATCTAAAGTAATAAACACTTAATCAAAACTATACCTTTTCGATTTGTCTAGGATGAGCGCTTCGACCGAGTTGTCTTCTCCACTATCCTCAAGCTCACGTCTACCGAGTGTGGGCTCACTTCGAATTAGAGAAAATTTGGCAAAAATTATCAGTGGAGTAATTTTGCAATTTTTCTAAACTTTTGGGTCAAGTTGTAAATCAGATAAATATCTCTAGAAATTCTTTGGAATAATCTCTTTAAAGAATTTTCTCTCTACAACTTTCTTTTGTATTCAAGTGTGTGTAATAATGACCCAAGACTCTCTTTATATAGGGAAAGTTTAGAGAGTTCAACTATAATTAAACTTAATTACTTTAATATTAAACTAATATAATATTTATCTTGATCAATATTAGATTAAATTTAATATTAAATCTTATTAAAATAATAAAATGTTTATCTACAAGATAAATATTTAATTTAATTTAATATTAAGATAATCACATTATTATTAAATTAATAAAATACTATTAAGATAAGTATTAAATTAAATTTAATATTATTTTTGGAATAATTAATCTAAAATCAAATTATCTGGTAGAATTCCAGTAGGAGCGTAACTCTTCCACTACTCAACCACTAATGACCAACCGTCGCCGGCCACTAGGACGTCGTCGTCGCAGCCACCGGCATCGTCGTGTCCGATGATGAATGTGCGACACCCTTATGACACCCCGAGCCGGTTCGACTGCTGCCGATTCGGTCCGGGTCAATGATGACCCAACTGATCCGGTCTAGCCACTAGTTGGGCCGTCGGCCCGGTTTCATATACCGGGCTTGGTTCGACTAGTTTTTGGGTCTTGGTCTCGGTTTTGGGCTCCTAGGCCCAATTTTAAAGTTCAATTACCCATTGGGCCAATTATCTGACTTGAAAATTAACTTCCAAAAATATCATATTAATTTTAATTAATTTGATTAATTTAATTTTACTTGATCAAAATTAATTTTTTTCAAAAATCACTTAGATTTTCCAAATTAATTTTTCAAGAAATTTTTAATCAAATTCTCTAGTTGAACAATTCTTACAACCACCTAGTTTACTTCCACATCGAATAAATTGACTTAATTAAATTATTTTCAAAGTCCTAAAATTTTCTTCTAATTTAAATGCAATCCGATCAAGCTTTTGTTGAGCTAGCGGAGGGACCAATCAGACATATACAATTAGGCTCTAATGATTGCAATTATGTTCAAAAGCATTGTTCTGATAATTTGCAAGTACTTAATCATGGAGTCAATCCACAAGAAGTACCATGATTGAAAACTCCTTATTGTATACTCTTTACGAAAGCAATTCATCCAATTACATTGTCCAATGACCTCGTCATGTGTGTGTTACCCTCATATGATATACTTGATTCTTTTGAGTTAAATCTATTCACTCAATACAATCATATTTTATCTTATTGTCAGCATTGTGTCTTCTTAATGATTAATATGATCACTATCAACAAATGACTATGATAAATTGATTGTTCGAGAACAAGAAACCCGTGGCCACGTTCCATATTTATCAATCTACACAATACCAACGAGAAGATATCATTAACTCTTTAATTGAGTTATGAATTCTACTATTGCTAGTAAAGCCATGTCATACACAAGTCATGTACCCAACTTACTGGCTATGGGCTCGATCATCTTTAGAGCATAAACCTCCACTTATGTCAAAGCACATGAGTTGCATACGCATGGTCAGTGACTAACTCAGGATTTAGGCAAATCACACCATGAACATCACAAGTGAATTAATCCATAAAAGAATTCATAATTAATTCATCTTGGGTCTAGTCCAATGTATCATTCTACCAATGAATACATCTATGTCTCTACTCATGGAGCCAACTGCTCCGATAGCCAAGATTAGTCATCTCTCTAATTGGAATTATAAACAACATAATAATCCTTCTTAGTATTTGAATCAAATGCTCACTTTGATTCTTTTACGGGATTACGGATTCATTTAGGTTATCTACTGAAGTAAGTTGTCTTTTTTGTAATGTAAATGTTATTTACAATGTCACTTATCTTTGGTTTGAAATTTCGACAATCAATGAACTAATATTTGCTTGTCACAATTTCACTATGCATGCAAAATATAAAAGACATAAATACAAAAAACATAATAGTGAAATGAGAAATTAACTTTATTTATTTATTCATCGTTCAAAAAAATGGAAAATAGTTACATGTTTACTACAATATGAGCATATTTCCCAACAGTGCAAACATCCAAAACATAGGCCAGATATGCCTCACACCTTTTTCGAACCAATTTTTCTGCTACCATAGCGGAGATCACATTAGCCAAGTAATCTCTACGCTCACCAACCATCACAATCTCTTTTCCATCACCTATCTTTAGAGTCACTCTCTTAACAACACAATTTACACTGACTTGGTGTTCAACCAATTAATCCATCCCTAGAATTAAGTCAAATTCTCCAAAAGGCAACTCCATCAGGTCTGCTGGAAATACTTCACCTTGAACCACCAACAAACATCTCTTATATATTTTATTTACAATCACAAATTGTAATAATGGACTGACTACAATTACATCACTAACAATTTCTTCTACCCTAATTCCCGGTTTATCAGCAATCTTACAAGCAACATAGAATGGGTAGAACCAATGTCAATCAAGGAAAAGTACTATATAGAATTAACTGCAAAAGTATTTGTGATGACATCAGCTGTACCTCGATCCTCTTTGCACCTAGTAGCATAAACCAAAGCCAGTTGCCTAACCTCAGTCCTATTCGTACCTTAACCCGGTACTCACTAACCCTATCCATTATTACCAGCCTTAATCTAACCTCGACCTCTCGAAGGTAATTTTTCAATTCTCCGATTCTAATTTTGATTCTGAGTTGGAGTTTGCATCTGATCACCCCGATGAGGACATTCCTTAATACGATGCTTAGTAGACCCACACCTCACACAAGCACCCATCTTCCTCTAACACTTACTGGATGTTGCTTACTACTGCATGCACAATTAGGAATCCTACCTCTGGTACCTGTTTTTGCATTATTCTGTTCTAGTCTGCCTTCTCTATCCCATTTCATGGAACGAGAAATTGAGCCAGTAAGACCAGAACCTCTCTTAACTGGAACCTTATTCTTATTTTACTTTTCGCGCTCCAGGTACTTAATCTCCTCCACAATCTTGGTCTTCTTGACCAAAGCCTCAAAAACCCTCTCTTGATGCAGTGCTACCTAAATCTTCAGGTCATACCTTAGCCCACCCTCAAACTTCAGGCTCTTATCTTACTCAGTAGCAACAATGCCCTGTGCATACCTGCTAAGCCTTAGAAACTTGGCCTCGTTCTCAGCCACAGTCATATCTCATTGCTTAAGCTCAATGAATCAAACATGTAGGCCTCCACATATCTCGTGCCCACATACTTCTTTTGGAAAATACCTTGGAAGTACTCCTAAGTAAGACACTCAGCCTGAGTACCTATCGTAATGGACTGACACCATTGATAGGCTTCTTCTCTTAATAATGAAATTGTACCCTTCAACTTCTGCTCTGGGATACAGCCCATATCGTTCAAAATCCTTTTTGTAGCCTTCATCCAATATTCAGATGCAATCGGGGTCATTCCGGCAACACCCCTAAACAATTTGGCTTCGTTAGACAGAAGTCTCTCAGCATAGACCCTCTATTTCCAAATCCAATTTAGGCTCCAACAACCATCTATAGAACCCTCAGTATCGCTTGGGATATTGCGTCATCCTTAGCCTTCTAATTTCTACCACCAGGGGTAGGTGCATCCTCAGTGTGCTTGACTCCGGGGTTAGGTGTAAGTACTTGAGATCTAAAAGATTCAGCCAGATCCGCATGACATTGCGCCTCACAATTACCTATACTTCAAGTATTCATTTTGATTTCCCAAGTCTAAAGTTTTATATTTCTATCTACAATTTCAGAAGTACAAACAATAGTTATTTTTTGAGTGTTTTTAGTCTAAAGTTTACAGTTTTATGTCTATAGTTTCAAAAATAGTTGTTATAGTGTTTGTCTACAGCTTAAAAAGCATCAGTTACTAAGTAGGATCGACATCGAAGTCTCAAATTTTATTTTTGACCAAATATTGTTTAAAAAAATTTTAGCATTGTTCCCAATAATCCCTTTTTAAAACATGCATGCAAACTGTAACAGCCCGATTTCGACTATAATCGAACATAGTGATTTCGGGACCACAGGTTCGAGTAAAAAAATATTTTAATATTATTTTGTGTTTTTATTATGTGTGAATTTAATTGTGTGAAATTTTCGTGTTTTAATTTTGTCGTTTGAGTGATCGATTAAAGAAAAAGGACTTAATCGCGTAAAATGAAAAATTGGCTAGTTATTGTGTAAAGTGTTAATTTGCTAATGTCTTGTTAATATGGAGTTCTTAATAGGTAAAAAGCCCATTATTATGTGAGTGGGTGATAATGGTAAAAAATGACCTTATATTATAAGGTTTATATATTTTGTAATAAAGGTTAATATAGTAAACTAATAATTAAATTAACATATGATATAATAAATCAAATTGAAGCCATTATTTTCATTCTTCATTGCCAAAACTTAGAAAAGCAAATAGGGTTTAAAAGCTTTGAGATATTCGATCATTATCAAGCTTAATTCAAGGTATGTTTTACTTCGGTCTTTAATAATTTTTATGTTTTTGAGATCATTGCTAAGTTATCTTCGAAGCCCATGTCTTAATTTTTGAATTTGATAATGATTTTGGGTTTTCCATTGATGATAGCTTGTGATTTTTGTTGTTTGATGATGAAATATTAAAGATATGTGAAAGATTAACATGTTTTGTCTTTGAATTTTAGTGAAATTGAGTAATTAGGGTTAAATTATGAAAATAAATTTTGAGGGACTAAAATGCAAAATAAATGAAATATATGGATTTGTATAGACTAGGGTGATATTCGGCCTAAGCATAGCATATGTAAATTTTGTGTATTTTGTGTTTTATGTAGTAGGGACTAAATTGCAAAAAGTGTAAAATATTAGGGGAAAAATGGTATTTTTCTCATTTATGTGTTTTTAGATGAAATTGAATGAAATGATGAATAAAAGGGTTAAATTTGAATATGTTTAGATCCAGAACCAAAGAAAACGGATTTAGATCGAGGGAAGTAGAAAGTAGTCGATTAGTCGAGTTCGTCCATTGATATCCGAGGTAAGTCTATAAGCATATAAATGTTGTTAAATTTGATTATATATGTAAGTTAATTAATAAATGAAATTTTATAAATTTTATTTGTTGATGGTCAAATGTGATTAAGCTAGAAAAAAATGTATTTTTGAGTTTGATTTGATTAAGTTCAGTATCTAGAAGCCTTTTACGAGCTCTAAGAATAGATATGATATTTGATATGTTATTTCGTGTAAGACCACGTCTGGGATGTTGGCATCGATTTGTGTTTACGCGTAAGACCCTGTCTGGGACAATGGCATCAATTTGTAAATACATGTAAGACCACGTCTGGGACGTTGGCGTTGTACAAGCTTTCCGACTATTGATATGTCCTTTTTCAATTTCGAACCGCTCAATGAGCAATGTTAATTTAAGAACGAATGTGAAACAAATTTAAAAGTTCAGGTATGTATTTATACCATGTTAAGAAATTAAGGTAAGTTTTATATTAAATTGATGATTCAAGGTTAATTAGTAATCGTATAATGTGTAAATATGTTTGATATTCTAAGTGATTTTGGTTTATTATCATAATGGTAAGATATTGAATGATGAATATTCTTGTAATATAGAAGTTAATATTCGGCTTGCATATACTATATGTATAACTATATTTAATTAGTTTAGTTAGCTTGGTAAATTTGGTTGTATTAGTGATAGTGAGAAAAATGTATATATGCTTCTGACTTACTAAGCTTTAAATAGCTTACAGTGTGCTCGTATTTGTTTACCTTTGTTTTATAGATTTTGAAGTCGTTTTAAGCTCGGGGATTCATCTGTAAAGCCTATCACACTATCGACTAATTACGGTATTTTTGAAGCTGACATTTTCTTTTGAAACCATGGCATGTATAGACTAGTTTTGGAGTTGGTTTAATTCGAAATTGTATGTATTAAAGCCATGTTAAAATGGCTTAAAATTTCTTGTCTATGTTCTTTTTGGTTGGATTAAGGTTTAAATATATTTTGATTATAGTTTAATCTTATATGGATAGTAAAGATTTCATAAGACATGTAAATAAATGGTGATATCCTTTTATGTGTTTCAAGATTTTAAGTAGATTAGGTAAGTAGTATATATGTTTGGATTTTTGGTGTACAAGTAAAGTGTTTCGCTTAGTTTTCATTAATATAGTTATATATATATATATATATATATATATATTAGGCTAAAGTATAAATATTTGATTATGTGCATATTGAATTTGGTTATATTAATTTGGCTTTAGTTTGTTTACTAAAGAATGAGAAAATATTAAGCTATCACTAGGAAATTCATTTATTAATAGTAGGTATATAATACATATATAAATATATGGTGTTTAAATTTTATTCGCTAGGTTAAAGCATAAGTGTATATATATATATATATATATATATATATATATATTTATGTATATTCCCCTTTGGGTAGGTACTAAATAAGGCTAAATTGTGTTTGTCTTTTAGATATGTGAACTTTTAAGTTATTTAAATTATGACTTGAATATATAGCATATTTGAAGGCATTATTTGAATAAATTAGGATTGGTCATATTATTATAAAAATCTATTATGGAATTAAATGAACAAGTTTTCTCAAATCAGTATTCTTACTAGTATATATTTATCATGAATGATCGCATGTTAATAATTAGATGTAAGCTAGGATTTAATAAATATGAAAATTTTGAATATGTCGATTGGTAAATTTTGGTTGGCATTATAGTTGATTTGTGGAAGTGTTAACTTTGAAAATGTTATGAACGATATTTATTATTTGGTGTTTAAAGAGTGTTAATGATTATATTAAATTCTGCTACGTCTAATAATTCCTTGTAACCCTAATCCAGCAACAGATATGGGTTAAGGGTGTTACACAAACTCAATTAAAAATCTACATTTTTAGTTTTTAACTTGGGCTTTGATATCACTATAACCTCTCAAACCCGGTTTAGACTTTATGACCAGATTCTAAATGTTACATTACCACCAAAATGACCTAGTAAAATCATCAGATTTCAAAACGCATATTTAAAACCATTTACTTATCTTTCCATATAAAATCGTGTGAATCTCTTAGTTTTTCAAAACACGTAAGGGTTGCAAACATAAAACAATTTATTTAAAAATATATAGTTTGCAAAGGTTGATTATTTTTGAAAACTTATTTTATTTCCAACTTATTTACTTTTCAAAACTCATTTTCCATATTGCAGCAGAAAAAGTGATATTTGACAGATTTTTAATTAAAAACCAAGTTGCTTGCATAGTGAAATCAATTTCCAAGTTTAGATAGTTTAAAACTTAAACGTCATGCATGCCAAAATAAACTCAAATTAAAGTCTCATGCCACAGTCCAAATAAAAAATTTTAGTCCAGAATAACAAAAAAGTATAAATAATAAGTTTAAAAATACATTTATTAAAAATTCTCTGAGATAATCCTCCAATTGCGGAATCTGAATCCTAACTTCATTGGTTATCTAAAAAGATAGTAAACTAAGGAGAGAGCTTAAGAAGCTCAATGTGAGTCATAACTCAAGTAATTAGAACAGTACAAAAAAATATATATCACATTAGGCAACTAATATACATAATATCATAATAGTACAGAATCATAATTTTCAAAATACATGTATATGTTCATGTATGACCATGCAGTTTTGAGTTATAGAGAAAGATCCAACCCAACACCGTTACACACTGCAGTTAAAGTTCCTCAGAACTTATCCATCTTTACACACTGCGTTCTAGACAAATAACCGCCTCCGGACATACCAACGTCCAAAGTATGAATACTGCAACTAAAGATATGATATTGAGGCAGTGTTCGCAAGTATACGGGTCAGGTTGTAATATAGTTACAACGGAGTTGGTAAGTACTCCAAGAATCGTACTTAAGAGAGGCGAGTGCTAAATCAATATTAACCTAAACATGAATAGATCTAATTAGTACTTTAAATAAATTATATTATGATAAGACATAGGTAGAAAAATTTAGGTTTTATAAGAAAAGAAATAAATATGCATAAAATAGTGAACACAAAAAGCTAATATATAAATTCAACCAAATCTAAGCATGAGTGATTAACTCGCTTCGATGACCATAAATTATTCTTATTTTGGGTTTTCACTCAATCAACTAGTCTTTAACCTGACATGATCTCTCAATCTTCAACTAAACTAATGAGTCAACAAAAACTACTTATCTCTCGACCTCACAGTCCAGACTGGATTGGGGTAAAGGATTCACGGATAGATAATACCAATTTTGGGTTAATTCTCACCTAAATTACTTCCTAGGGTTGTCAGGCCTATAATTTAAGTTCTTCCTATCCCAAACTACTCATCTACTAAGAAAACCCTACATAGAAATCAATTAATCACACGTCTATTCGCTAATCCCCATAATAGGATTAGTTTCTCATGGATCTCATAAACATGATAAACTTGATAAAATAAATAAACATTATAAACGAATCAAGAATAAAAGTTTGAGAAGAAATCCTAATTTTATTGAATATTTGAAGCGCAAAAATCCACAGAGTTTGTGTTGAATCTACAAATCAGATCTTCCGATGAACACGGATGAAAATAACTGGAAATAAAACTTAAGTCTAAAAAAAATAAAAACTAAATTAAATCAAAAGTTCTAAGTTACAGAAGAGATCTCTCTTCAAGTTTCTAATGAGCCTATTTATAATGTTAGGGTTGGCCATCATCCTTAGCCTTGGGTTGGGTGATGTTTCTCCGTTATTTCCACTACGCAGACCAAAACGCCTTCAACTCATTAACTCTTTCATGTACAAGGTCGATGTTGCGACATTCACTGCCTGTGTCACGACATCGAAGGTAGTATGCTTGGTTCAAGTTTAGCTTAAGAGGTGTGTCGCAGCACCAAAGGAGGATTTGATATTTTGGCCTTTTGTTCACTATGTTGCGACATTGAACTTCCGTGTTGCAATATGGTGACCAACCTTTGAGTTCTTATGCCTCAGAATGGTGTCCTGCACACTTACTAAGTACGTTAGTCTTCCCTTAGGCCTCTTTTGTCCCCTAAGGTCATAAAATCAGCTCAATTTTACACTTTTGTATTGAATTGAAATTGAAATACAAAAACTAAATAAATCTTAATAGAATTGCTCGTATTCAAGCTCTTTAAGTACGAAAACTAGTTTAATATGCTACAACGACTTGCAGTAGATTAACAAGTTACCTGTATTTGCAGATAAACTTCCAGAAATATATAGATAAGTAGGGGTGAGCATTCAATCGAATCGAATCGAATCGAATCGAAAATTTTTGAATCTCATTTTATCATCCTAACTTTATTTGAAGTTTTCTCGAATCGAGTCGAGTGAGATGAAATTCGAATCGAATCGAATATATTTGTTCGAGTTAAATTTTAAAAAATAATTTTGGGTCCTTGTAACCACTGTCACCCATCGTAATAAAATTTGTCCACCTTAATCAAATTTTTTATTAACTTTCATCACCTCATAATTTATTTATTAATTTTTTATATACTGGTTAGCTTCTTTGCTTGCTTAGTTTTTTCAATTATCTTCAGATTCTTGTCACTATGTATTTTGGAATTAAAAATATATTAAGTGTAAAAATATTATTTTTAATAAAAGTTATTTTAAAAATAAAATGTGAAATTGATACCAATATAAAATTTTAACACGAATATTTTATGGCATAATTAATAATTCAATTTTAATATAAATATTCAATATGACTAAACAATTCAATAATATAAATAATATAAAATGTGAAATTTAATTTAATAATATAAATAGTATATATAAATAAAATTATTACTATTTATGTTTAGTGATTTTTTTTGGATAATTTTGATTTTTTATTTGAGAGTAAAGGGTGAGAAGTAAAAGTTTTGGGGAATAAAAGTTTGAGGGAAAATAAATAGGGGGAGTAAAATTTTGAAGGGAAAATATTAAAAAAATTGGAGGGGGGAGAGTTTGGGGTAGATGAGAGGTGGGATGGGAAGGGAATAAAAGTTTTAAGGGAAAAGTGGGAGGGAGTAAAAATTTGGGGGGAAAATAAAAGGTTTTGAGGGTTTTGGGGAGTAAAATTTTGAGAAAAAGTAAATGAGAGAGTAAAATTTTGGTGGGAAATGGATTTTGGGTAGATTAGGGGGTTTGGAGGGGAGGGGAGTAAAAGTTTTGGGGGGAAAGTGGGAAGGAGTAAAAGTTTTGAGGGAAAAGTAAAAAGGTTTAGGAGTTTGGGGTAAAAATGTAAAATATTATAGTTTGATATTCGAATTATTCGAATTATTCGAGTTATTCGAATTCAAAAACTCAACTCAATTCGAACTCGAAATTTGAAAAAAAAATTGAGTTGATTCGAATAAGTCGATTAACTCGAATAACTCGATTCGTTTAACTCGAAATTCAATTTTTTTTTATTTTTTCGATTCGAATGTTTTGCTCACCCCTATAGATAAGCCATCAGATATGCAGAAAAACTACCAGAAATATGTGACAAGCCACTATTAGTGTAGATAAACTGCCAGAACTTCCTCCTTTCATAATCGACCCAACCCTAATGCAATGCAATATAGTATACAGTAAAATTGTAGAATCAATACAATAGGAATATTTTCACCATGCAATCAAATTTAATAGAAACAATGGGCATGCTTTATCATGCATTCAGTATATCAATAGTAGTAAGCATGCTTTAGTATGCTATCAGTAATAACAGTAACAATCGTCATTTATTAAAATGTAATTGGAACATTAGTATCAATATGCATGTTTTAACATCACAAAACATCCAAAACAGTACAAAACATATAGTTGTAGTAAACACAATTTTGGCCAAAACAGTAAACTTTAGTTAAAGACACTTACATACGGCCAACCCTAACAAAGGGTACAAATCTCATTCCACTATCACTCCAAAGGCATTCATGCCATCGGTTGGTTGCAAATAATATATATAATCACTTAGATATAATCAAACACACATATATACTTAGTTAAGATATACACCTTATTACGTAAGTCCGAACAATACTAGATCTAAACCAATGTGCTCTTTCACTACCGATCAAATAAGATCCGACTAGATCTAATCAACTATCTCCTGTTTACAGTCTTGTTACGATAGCACCTCCAACAACTCAGATATGGTCTAACACATCTAGATGCTATATAGATTTGAAATGGATGATAAGAGGAAAAGAAGAACGGAGTTTCAACCAAAAAAAATAAAAAGAAAGAAAAATGGAAGATTCGGCTACAACTAAAAGAAGAAGAAAAATGGAGGAGAAAAGAAGAAGAATAGTGGTGGCGGTGCGACGACGACACTACGATGGTGCGATGACGATGTGGCAGTGATGGGTGGTGGTGGTGCAAAAGGGGCGGTAAGGGAGGAGGGACGGCGACAAAGAAGATAATCGATGGTACAATGTGGAGATATGGGCAACAAAAGGAAGAAATGATGATGTACGGTGGTGTGGGTGGTGGTGCAAACAAAAAAAGTAGGGAAAAGAAGAAAAAGAGAGGGGGAAAGGAAAGAGAAATGGGCAGTCAAAGGGAGGAAAAGATGAGGGGAAAGAAAAGTCAAAAGGGAAAAATGGGAGAGATATGAACAAAATGTGGCAAAGGGAAAGAAATAGAAGAAAAGGAAAGAAAGGAGAAATGGGACGATAAGATGAGCAAGTTATGGGTCAACATTGTAACAGCCCAAATTTGGGGATAGCCGAAATAGTGGTTTTGGGACTACAAATTTGATGAGAAAAAAATTTATCTTCATTATATTGTTATGGTCTACGATTTCACAAATTGATTTCGTGAAAATTTCGTTCGAAAATTTTGACGTTTGGGCACTCAATTTAGTCAAAAGGACTAAATTGTACAAAATGAAAAAGTTGAGTTCTATATGTTAGAGGTGTCCAATTGTTATGAAATTTTAAATTGGAGGTCTTTATATGGTAATTAGACAATTGGTTAAGTTTGTGGACAAAACTGGGTATGGTTAGACATGTTTCCAAAGTTTTTCATTAAGGGCATTTTGGTTATATAGTTATTAAAATGAATTAAAAACAAAATTAAAAGCCAATTTTTGTCCATCTTCAACCCCTAGGCTGAAAATTGCATGGAGAAACCGTGGCTAGGGTTTTTCAAGCTTCCAAGCTCGATTGTAAGTCCGTTCTATCCTCGTTTTTAATGATTTTTACATTTTTGAAATCCTCGTAACAAGATTTACCTATTTTTACCATTGTTTTGAACTAGGGTTTGTGTTTAAAAATTTACCCATGAATGATATGCATGTATTTTGATGTTTTATGGAAGAATATGAATGTTTGGAGTGTGATAAACGATTTGTACTAAGTAATTTTCGATGAAAATGCCTAAAATGATTAATTTGTAAAAGTTACAAAATATGTCACAAGTGTGTAAATAAGTGAGTATTGTGGACTGCTATAGTTATGAAAATGGTTCAGCTAGGCCTAAAATGCAAGGAAATTGAATAAAAATATGTCACATGTGTGGCACGGATTGTGTGTAGCCCACTATGTAAAAGTGAAAGTGATGGTCACGTGTGTAGTACTATGTGCAGGCTACTACGTGTACCGGAATGATAGGTCGCATGTGTAGTACTATGTTTACCGGATAGTTTCGATCACGTGTGTAGTACTATGTGCAGGCTACTACGTGTATCGGATGGTAATGGTCACATGTGTAGTACTATGTGCAGGCTACTATGTGAACCGAACATCATTGATTAGTAAGGTGATTGCAATGTGCTGATTCCACCGGACATCATTGATTAATAAGGTGGTTGCTATGTGCTGAATCCACCGAGTATCTGTTATTATTTTGAAGTGTTCATCGAGAAATTGACTAAGTGTAATTGAATAATAAATATAGGTGTGGAATTGAATTGAATATCGACTTAGAAATGGAAAAGTGAATTTTGAATTGAATTGTGATTGAAAGTGAAAAAGTGAAATTATGAAAGAGTACATTTAGCAATAAAACAGTTTAGACAGCAACAATTGTGTGATTTTGAAAAATCACCAAAAATGGTGGAGATTGAATTAGAGGCTTAATAATATATGAAATTGAAGCTGAATGAGTCTATTTTCACATAAAAGAAACATAGCAAGCAAAAAAGTTATATATTTTTAGATATTTGAAGTTTAGTTAGACAGAGTCAGAATGAGTTCGGAATCCCCTGTTCTGAATTTGGAAAATTTTCAAAAATTGTAAAAAAATAATTATGGGATAAAGTTTATATTTTTAGAATCCTCAGTGAATCTATTTCCAATAGAAACAAACGGAAAGAATATCTGAATCATGTACAATGAGATAATTAATTTTTAGTGAAGAGAGGTCAGAACTATCGAGCAGTGAAACAGGGGAAACTTTAAAGAATAAATTGTACTATTTGGCTATACCAAAAATTCTGAAAATTTTATGGTAAGAGGATATGTGAATTTAGTTTCAGGTAAAATTTACGGATCTTAATTTGGAGTTCTGTAGCTCCGGGTAAAAATAATTTAGTGACTCTGACTCGAATAGTCAGCTTTGAATATACATGTGAGTGAATAGTGAAATTGTAGTTAATGTTGTTTAAGTGTGTTATACACATTAAGGATGTGGAATGGAGAGGAGGAGGAGGAAAATTGGAAGAAAATATGAATGATTTGTGTATAATTGGCCATATGCTCGATTATAATCGATAAACGATTAAAAAGAAATGATGTTTATAATTGTGCATTATTAGTTATAGTTAAAGTTCATGTGAGAAAATAAAATTTCATAGTATGTGTATGTGGTAACTTGGTATATGATTTGGTATGTAGCAATGTCAGAAATGGTTTATGAATTAACTCATGTTGATAAGTTTGATACATAAATAAATGTGGTGCTTATCCATGCTTATAATGCTTATACTATATGTTTATTTGGCTAGCATGTTTGGTGTGTATGCTTAGGCTTTGGCCAAGTTGTGGCTAGATTACGCCACATTAAATTTATAAAATTATGCATTGAGATGGTAAATGTCTAGATGAAAATATGCTTGTGATCATAAAAGGGTGGTAAGGTTTAAAGTTTGTAATCTTTATTAAAATGGTTTATCATGTGGTTAGTCTTCAAAAAGGCTAGCTTGCGACTACGGTTTAGTGTAATGTTTATATCTTGTATGATATGCATAGGAAACAATAGTGGAAAGGAAATGAAATACTAGGTTCATGCTTGAAGTGTAAAATGATGCAAAAAGGGGACGTTAAGTTAAACGATAAATATGTATTAGTATTGAACTTAATGAAATTGAATTGTACGTGAATTAAATGGAAATTGCAAATGATATGATTTGAATTAAATGAATTATTGTGGTATTGAAATGTATATTGAATTGAGAAATTGAATTGAATCGTGAAAATGAGAATCGTGAATTAAATGAAATGGAAATGAAGTATTGAATTGCATGAGTATGTATTGGGTCTCAAAAGCCCTATTTGTTACAAATATAGTATTTTGAAGTTATAACGTGAAGATTTATAAAAGCATGTTAAAAATTTGAAGAATTTAATTTTGAATGAAATTTTATAACTCGGTCTAACATGTTTATAAGTGTATGTGTTCTGATAATGCCTCGTACCCTATTCCAGCGTCGAATACGAGTAAGGGGTGTTACAATGTGACATCGCTAGATTCAGTCATAACGTTTAGACCAGATTTGGAGTGTTACAAACACCAACATCATCTCCACCATCATGGGCGGCAATTAAGGATTGACCACAAAGTTTGCTGAAATTTAAAAAAAAATAAGTGTAGGGACTTGAACTTGAATTTTAAGAATGAATTCACTAACTTTTAACCATCAAGCCAGTAACTCATTTATGTTTAAAAACGCATATAAAAAATTTATAAAAATTGGGGTGTGACAAAAACTTTAACCAAAATGATTGGTTCTCTTTTTGTTACCTATTCTGTTTCTTTAGTTATAAGAAAAGAAATTTTCAAAATATAATTTGTTTGTAAAATTTGGATTTTGAAAAATAATTTAAATGAATTGAATATTTGAATTGAGTTTGAAAAAGAAAAATTGTGGTATATTTGTATATATGTTTTGGTAAAAATGGCATAAGAGTCGATTTCACAAGCCACTATAATATCGATTCTGAATGTTCTTCAAAAGCATAGAACTTAACTTGAAGATATTATTAATTTGGTTTTGAGAAACATTGAGGAATGTAATGATCTAAATGTTTTTGGTTTGTTATTGGATTCGACAATTTTTTATTATTTCCCATACAAGTTAATCCTTCAACAATAACATTTTCGAGATTTTATTTTTCTAGAATTATTATATAGAACTTTCTATTTTAAAATAATTTTGCATTTTTAATAATTTTTATATAGAACTGGTATCAAATTGACAAAAAATAAAAGTGGACTAAAATTATTATTATACCAACTACAAAAGTGTCACTTATCAGCTGAGTCACTAGAAAACAATTTTGAAAAATTTTAATAATCGGATTATAACTTTTTAATTAAGCGACCAAATAAAAATTTAAAATACAAAACTAATTCTTTTTAACCTTAATCTCACTATAGATTCTTATCATATATGTTCTTTTTATATTCTTATCATATATGTTCTTTTTATACAATACTAGAACAATCCATAACCCTCCAACCCTTAAATAGGAGAATAATCTACACTAACAATAATATCGATGCCAATTCACAAATATAAAACTAGTCATAATGGTAAAAATAAAGACAGCATTGAGCAACTTTTATTTGACTGTTTATTTATTGCATTCATCGTATCTCATTAATTAAAATTCTGAGTCTAGTCACGTGCCATGAGGGATCTGTCCAAGATTATTTGATTTGTTTGGTTCCGGTGTCCCACTGGGCGGGGTGAAACTAAGATTTTCATATTAGGATCGACCTAATATATCCCTCTTTCATTTACCAAAGTATATACATTAAAGTTTTGTGTGTAATGATAACATTCTAATGTAAATCATTATGTAAAATACATGTAAAGTAATTAAAGCATGTGGTGTCATAAAATTATATATACACCATTGCAATTTTTATAAATTGAATCATTATAATAAAAATCTAAAATACTAGATAATTTAAGACATAACACTAATACAAAAATCAAGGTTTACTTTGCACTTAATTCAGTTCTTGTCAATAATCAAAAGAAATTTTAATGAATCCTTCTATTAACCATTTCTGTCTTTAATCATATTGGCTATTAAAATCAAATAATAGACTAATTAGATGGTGACATGCGACACTCATGCTTTAATCTTTCATTTTATAATAAAAAGTTATTAAAATTTATAAAAATACTAAAATTTATATAAACTTAGAAATTACAAAATTTATAAAACTTAAAAGAATCATAAAATTTATAAATATTATAAAACTTAATAAAAATTTTAATAAATTATAAAAAAAGCAATAAAATATAAAATGAATTTCATTAAAATCTTATAAAATATTATAAAAACTTAAAAATTCTAATAAAATATGAAAAAATTATATAAAATATTCAGTTATTAGTTCCTTATTTTGGGAATTAAACCGTGATGGACGTCGAAACCACTAAATATAAATTCCTATGACAAAATAACAGTAAATGGCAGTATAGAGTAGTAGGGTCGAATCCACAGGGGCTAGCTATCTAATTTCGCCTTTTTCATGACTAGAATCACTGTCACGGTCACAATCGTACCCACGACCTGTGCGTAGCAGTGCTGAAAAAAAAAGAAATAAAAACGGGGGATTTAAATTGATTAAGATAATAAAATAAGGAAATATGAAGTGTAATAAAATAAAATAAAATAAAAACATATTTGAAAATGCAAAAATAAATTTAAGAAAAGAAAACAAATTGGTAAATAAAATATTTTTAAGCTCAACATTAGCCTCAGTGTACTCCAATCTTGAATCGATCCTTGAAATAGATTTTCTCTTCCAATCGATAAGCTGATTATAGCAATCTAGGATCCCTCAAACCGCCAACTCTTCCTCTCGTAGCCGATCTTAGTATCACCTGCAAATCGAACCTTATTGAATTTCTAACCACGCGGCACGTACTCGTAATTTAAGACTTCGACAGCCTTGCGATCTGAAAATCCCAACTCAAATTAACGGCCTCAACCGAGTGGGTCGTTTAAATCCGATCACTATCTCCCTTGACGGAATCCAACTAGCTTTTTCCAATTGAACACGCCATTTTGTTCGCGGGATTTAGAATACAACACCGCCGACTTAACTTCCCAATTGTACGCCAAATGATTCCAACCCAACACGCACTTTTTGAATTAAAATCGAATCAACTTTGAGGGACGAATTTATACTATCCCAGATACAGGAGAGATAGTGAATATCGAATTGCAAAGTATTTAGTGTGGGTTCATATCTCATAATTACTTTATCGAAGCGATAATCGGGCTAAGGTTAAAAAGAGTTTAGTTAATCATGAACAATATCATGCTTGAAAATAAATGGTTTAAATGAAATTGTAAAAAGTGGGAAGGGGAAGGGCTTGGTAGGCAATTAATCAAAAAGTTGAAAGTAAAAGAAAAAGAATTGAAATGACATAATAGAGTATAACGCATGAATGGAATAGATAATTTATTAAATGCTAAATGCAAAGTGTGTGTTCAATTGGCCGTAGCCACTAGGTATTTATACACACTTTTAGTGCTAAAATTTAACTAGATTTTTTCTAAATATTATCACTAAATAATCCTAAATATGATCACTAAATATTATCACTAAATAATTCAAATTTTAAAAATCAAATTTAAATTAGAGATTAAACTTAAACTAATTACAGAGTTGTAACAATATAAAAAATCTTTCAATCTTTATCCAGCCACTTTTTGAATCTTCAATCCTTTAATCAAGCCCTCCTCTTTGTTTTTTGTTCCAATTTAGTCCATTTTTGTAAGAGTTTGAATTCAACACGCCAACTCCATTCCTGATAAGAAATCCAAATTTAATAGCATTTTATTCAATAACTAGCCAAAAATAAATATATTAAAAATATGAATTTATCTTGCTATCAAATTCCCCCTACTTAGTCGATGCTTGTCCTCAAGTATGATATCTACTAAAAATAATTCGTCAATCCTTTTCAAAATCAAAACCCCCTTTCCTAGTGAAGCATACTACAAACAATTAGGTGAATAAAAAATAAACAATTGCTAAACTCAATCAATAAACATTTTATAAAATCTCGAACAATATGTCAAATTCAACAATTTCACTAAATTTAGGCTTAATCAAACATGCGAAACGATCATACCCAATATACTTTTATTTATATTTTTTATTATTTATTATTTATTTTTTTTTCGAATGTAGTCAAGTCTTTTGACGCGAAGTGAGATGACAACTCAAGTACCTCACCCCAGTTACTCAACCTGACACGTTCTCTTTATTTAATTATTTATTCTTAAAGAATTCGAGACATAATCAAACCTTTTGATTCGAAACGAGATCACAATCCACACACCTCATCCCGGTTACTCAATTTCACATATCCCTAATCAATTTATTTCTCCTTTCTCAAGGCAGCTCGGTTAGCGGAGTGTTACAAGTTTCGGCTTGTCACCAAACCTTTTGATGCGGAATGAGATGACAACCCAAACACCTCATCTCAATTACTCAACTTGGTCACATTTCTGAATCTTCACTCTTAACCAAGCTATTAGCAAATTTATTTAAAATGAGTACTTTCATTAGGTAAGTTCAAAAAAAACCAACAATTTAATGAAATATTGACTAAGTCATCACATTTTCAATTCAACAAAATATTCATTGATCAAGCAAGCAATAGTTATTCATGATTCACCCACTTATTTAAGTAAACTAACATAAGAATTAGAGGTTTATTTCCGAAATGAATTAAGAATTTATTCTTAGCAAAACGCATGCAAAAAGAAATTATGGCATGATACTCCCCTACTTATCCCACATTGTCCACAATATGCAAAAAGAATAATAAAAGTTGAGGCAAAGTGTACCTCCCGTGTATATTCAATGGGTCGGAGGATAGTGGAAGTGACCTCTTTGTAGTATGTTGAGGATGCTTGAAATGTTTGCTTCTATTATTTCGAGGTGAGCTTCAATGCGATGAAGTAGTTCATCCATAATTGAAGGTAGTTGCTCATCTTTTTCTCTAGTAGCTGGATTGCATCTTCGTCGTAGGACTTTATTGCTTTCAGCAGTTCGTATACCTAAAATATAATGCGAGAAAATGGATTAAACAATATTTTATTTAATTCTCAAATTAAACTAGAATTCAAAATTAAATTAAATAAATGAAGATAAATATGAGTTGCCTTCCATAAAGCGCTTTTTTTAACGTTGTTAGCTCGCGGACTTGAGTGTTATTTGCTTGGTTCCTTGAGAATTAATTCTTCTACTATGTGCACTTGAAAGTTCTCGTAGAAAGATCTCAACCTTTTCTCATTGTCCTTAAAGTATTTCCAGGATTCCTCCATTATAGGTGGATTAAGGCATTTTTGAGCTTTTCTGTTCTGGTTTGGCTTTTCCTCTATCAGGATCCTTAAATATACTGATAACGGTTTGAGTTCCAATTTCGAAGCTTGCAAAATATAAGGCAAGAGTTTAGTTTTAGAATTCGACAGTTCAAAATATTTACCTTGACTTCTAGGAACTTGTGGAGTCTCCAATAGAACAACAGTTTCACGAATCGATTCTATGAATGTCATTATCTCCTCCAATTTATCCATCGTATTGAGGTCTAAACTCTTGCAAAGTACAATTTGTAACCTATCCTCTTCATATTACTCAAAAATAAAATTTCGTTAGTGGTTCAATAATATCAACACTAGAAATATTCGACATTGTGTTGGGTTGGCCCAACACCTCAAAAACATTAAATTTTACCACCTCACCGTCGAATTTCATGTAAATGTTCCACTTCGAACATCAATTTTTGTACGTGTGGTACTTAGGAATGGTCTCCCGAGTAAAATATCAGAAGCATTTCTTGAGTGGTCGTCCTCCATATCGATTGTGTAAAAGCCTGCAAGAAAAATTAGTTCATTTACCTATACGAGGACATCGTCCAATACCCCTTCTGGATATACGCAAGACCTATCTACCAATTGAATAATCACACCTGCTTCTTTCAAATGACCCGAGTTTAGAAATTTAAAAATAGATAAAGGCATTACATTAATAGATACTTCTAAATCACACATTGCTTTCTTTATGTCAATATTATCTATTTTGCAGGATATAGAAAACATACATTGGTCCTTACACTTAGGTGAAATTTTCCTTTGTAGTATTGCAGAAACGTTTTCTCCCATATTTACCCATTCGTTTCCTTAGAGCTTATTTTTTTTGTGCACAGTTCTTTCAGAAATTTTGCATAGCGTGGAACCTACTTAATTGCATCAAGTAAAGTAATATTAATTTTTACCTTTTAGAATATATCAAGGATTTTTTTCTTTCGTTCCTTTTTAACTTGGGCGAGCCTTCCAGGCTATAGGGGAGGTACAACAAATGGTTTATGTGGTGTCGGCTCTATGGTAGCTACTAGTTTGGCCTTTTGTTCTTCTTGTTCAACATTGTGGTCACAACTTATGCCAAGCACTAGTCCTAACGCATCCTTTATGGTCACAACAATTGTATTTTGACGTGGGTTTGGCTCAGTTTGAGACGGTAGTTCCTTATTCTCCAAACAACTAAATGTAAGTGCTAACTTACTTATTTGCTGATCCATTTCCTGAAGATACGCTTCGGTCTTTTGTTGGAACTTTTCGGTGCTAACGGCTAACCTCTCTACTATGGTTTCAAGAGATGGCTTTGGAGGTTGATACTGTTGAGGTGAAGGTGGTCTTGGTTGATATCATTGATTATATCGAGGATTCGATCCATAGTTTAAATTTGGGTGGTCCCTCTACTTTGGGTTGTATGTGTTCGAGCATGAATCACAGCGCCTTTGAGGTAGCCCCGGGAAATTCTTAACAGCATCTACTTGTGCAGTTTTGTCCTCTAGTAAAAACAGACACGAGTAGGTTGGATGATCAGGTTGAGTGCAAATCCCACATAACCAAGCTAGGTTCGATTTTCCTGCAAGCATATTTTAACCACATTAGTAAGTTCATCAATCTTATTTACAATGGAAGAAGTACTTAGCTTATGAACCCTTCTCGTAGGTTCCATAGGTGGTCAATACTATTGAGAATTTGCAACCATAGTCGAAATTAATTCCCTAGTTCTTTAGGGAGTCATATTCACAAGGGCCCCTCCACTAGCGGCATCAATCATCTTCATCTCCATTAGGAGTAACCCCTCATAGAAATACTGTAAGAGCGACTATTCAGTCAGTCCATGTTGTGGGAAACTTGCACACAACTTCTTATATCGCTCAAATATTTATAGAGTGATTTTGCTTCCTTTTGCTGAATTTCGACTATACTCCTCTGTAATTCGGCTGCTCGAGCTACTGGGAAAAACCTATCAAGAAATAATCGAGACATATCAGTCCAAGTATTAATAAATCTCGAAGGTAGATAAAACAACCATTCTCTAGTAGAGTCAGCTAATGAAAAAGGGAAAGCTCGTAGTTTTATTTGATCCTCAGTTACTCATTATGGTCTCATACTTAGACAAACCATGTGGAACTCTTTCAAATGAGTATAGGGGTTCTCATTTTTCAAATCGCAAAAAGTAGGCAGTAAGTGTATTAATCCCGACTTTATCTCGAACAGAGTTTCGCCCGCTGGATAAGTTATGCATAGCGGTTGTTATTAATTTGGTACAGCCACAAGTTGGCGTATAGTTTGATATTCCATATCGCCTGAATCTTCAGATGAGTAAATATCTTCGGTGTAAGATCCTTCTTCAAATTCAGGTTGTGGTTGCTTATCGCACTGAATAGCTTCTTTTCGAAATGTTTGAGCCAACTTTTCTATTTCTGGTTCAAATACTAGAGTCACCGATTCTGACCAGGTCATAAAGAAAACAAACAAAAATTAGAAATTTTTACCAGTCCTGGCAACGGCTCCAAAATTTGATGGGCGTCAAAACCACCAAATATAAATTCCTACGACAAAATAATAGTAAATGTGTAACAGCCCGAAATTTTGGGCTAGTCGGAATAGTGGTTTCGGGACCACAAATTCGACGAGAAAAAATTATTTTCATTATATTTTTACGGTCTACGATTTCACAAAATGATTTCGTGAAAATTTCGTTCGAAAATTTTGACGTTTGGGCACTCAATTTAGTCAAAGGAACTAAATTGTAAAAAGTGCATAAGTTGAGTTCTACATGTTAGAAGTGTCCAATTGTTATGAAATTTTAAGTTGGATGTCCTTAAATGGTAATTAGACCATTGGTTAAATTTTTGGACAAAAATGTACAAGAGATAAGTGAAATAGAAAATTTTTAAGTTGGGGGAATTTTGGTCATTTAGTAATTAAAAGAATTAAAAAGGCCAAAATAGCCAAAAATTTGTCCATCTTCTCCATGGTGAACGAAATCAGCAAGGGGGAAGCCATATTTAGGGTTTTCAAGCTTCCAAGCTCCATAGTAAGTGATTCCAAGCCCTGTTTTTAATGTTCTTTACGTTTTTAGAGTCCCGATAACTTGATTTAGCTTATTCTAGCAATAATTTAATCTAGGGTTCATATTTGGAAAAATACTCATAGGTGAAATATGTTTATTTTGATGTTTTATGGTAGAATATGAAGCTTTAAATTATGTTAAATAACTTTTGCTAGCCGATTTTAAGTGAAAACGAGTAAATTGACAAAATCAGTAAAAATACCTAATGTTCATAAGTAAGTGTTAGAGTGAGAATTTTATGTTGCCATAGAAGGAAAAAATGTTCAGCATGTCATAAAACATAATAAAAAGGAATAAATTTTAATTTCCGAGCTTAGGGGCAAAATCATAATTTTGTGAAACTTTAGGGGTAAAAATGTAATTTTTCCAAAATGTGATTTTTGGACTGGATTGAATAATGTGAGTGTTAAATAAGTTAAATGTGTTATTATAAGTCAAGAAAGACAAGGAATTGACTTTGATTAGTGAAAAAGGAAAAAATGAGAAAAAAAGACAAGGAATTGACTTTGATTAGTGAAAAAGGAAAAAATGAGAAAAAGTGAGAAATTTCCCGATTGAACATTCGGAATAAAAAGGGATACGAATGAAGTGATAGAAATGATCACATATGTGGCATGGACTGTCTGTAGGCCACTATGTGAAAGTGAAAGTGATGGTCACGTGTGTAGTACTATGTGCAGGCTACTACGTGTATCGGATAGTGATGGTCACATGTGTAGTACTATGTGCAGGCTACCATGTGAACCGGTATCATTAATTATAAGGTGGTTGTTATGTGCTGATCCCACCAATATCATTGATTACAAAGGGTGGTTGCTATGTGCTGAATCCACCGTGTATCTGTTATTATTCCGATGTGTTCATCGGGAAATTGACTAAGTGAAAATACATGAGATCATGTAACGATTAAGTGTGATTGAATGATGAATATATATGTGTGGAATTGAATTGAATAATGATTGAAAGTGAAAAACTGAAATTATGAAAAAGTAAAATTAGCAACAAAATAGTTTTGGACAGTAACAATAGTGTGACTTTGAAAAATCACCAAAAATGGTGGAAATTGAATTAGAGAGTGAATAAGATATGAAATGAAATCTTAATGAGACTATTTTTACATAAAAGAAACAGACCAAGCAAAAGAGTTATATATTTTGAGATATTTTAATTTTAGTGAGGCAGGGTCGGATTGATTTTGGAATCCCCTGTTCTAACTTTGGAAAATAATTAAAAATTGTACAAAAATAATTATGAGTTATAATTTATATACTTAGAATCCTTAATGAGTCTATTTTCAAAGGAAATAAACAGAAATATCATCTTAATTCTGTACAATGAGATAATTCATTTTTAGTGAAGATAGGTCAAAGATGTTGAGTAGTGAAATAGGGGTGACTTTAAAAAATAAAATATACTAATTGGCTATGACGAAAATTCTGAAAATTTTATGGTAAGAATATATGTGAGCCTAGTTTTGGGGAAAATTAACGGAACTTAATTTGGAGCTCTGTAGATCTAGATAAAAATAATTTAGCGACTGTAACTTGACTATATAGCTTTGAATTTAAATATAAGTGAATAGTGAAATTATGTATAATGCTATTTAAGCATGTTATATACATAAAGGATATGGGATGGAGAGGAGGAGGAGGACAATAAAGTATATGAATGAATTGTGTATAATTGGTTAAATGTCTGATTATAATAATTAAATCTTGAAATAGGAGTGATGCTTATATTGGTGCATTACTGGTCATGGTAAGCTCATGAGAGAAAATAAAGTTTCATAGCATATGTGTGTGGTATATTTGGCATGAAATAATGTCATGAGTGGCTCATGAATTAACTCATGTTGGTAAGTTGATGCATAATTGTAGTATTCAAATATATACATATTTGTAATATTTTGCTATGTGATTTAGAAAAAGGGAAATAAATAGCATACTGAAAATCCGGCCATGGTGCTAGTTTATGTTAAAGGAGGGTTTTATGGCATATCTTAAGTAATGGAATGTTATGAATTTTGAGATTAATTTGCTAGTCAAATAAATGACAAATGAATTGATTACATATTCGTAATTTTGACATATGCTTGGTATATGAAATGTAATAATATATGCTTGAATAAAATTTAAGTATTCGAATGACATGGATTTGATGGTGATAAGATTCGAACATTGAATTCATGAAGCACAGGTGATGTATTATTGTTGTGTGATAGTTTGGTTTGAGAAATTGGTTAGGTAAATGGTAAGTGAAAGCATTTATGGATATAGAAGAAAATTTGGAGTGAATATGAAATTTAGCTCAATTAACTTTCATCAATTAAACATAGTGTATACCAGAATGTGTTAGTGAATTACATATTCGTAAATTGACATTCAAAGTTCAGTTAGTGATATATGAAAATAACATGAAAAGATTTATGATTGTGATTAATATTGATTCTGACTTAAAGTGGATTCTTCAATATTGGATTGATTTAACGGATATATTTAGCATATGAATAGGTATGTATTGGGCCTCGTAAACCCTAATTAGCGACTCGAAGATAATAATTTGAAAGTTTTTAATTTTGATGAAATTTTATAACTCAGTTTAATATGTTTATAAGTGTATTTATTCTGGTAATGCCTCGTACCCTATTCCAGCATAGAATACGGGTAAGGGGTGTTACAATGTGATATCACCAGATTCCGCCCTAATGTTTAGACCGTGTTTGGGATGTTACAAAATGGCAGTATAGAGTAGTAGGGTCGAATCCACGGGGACTGACTATCCAATTTCACCTTTTCCATGACCAAAATCGCTGTCGCGGTCATAGTCGTGCCCACGACTTGTGCGTAACAGTGCTGAAAAAAAAAGAAATAAAAATGGGGGGTTTAAATTGATTAAGATAATAAAATAAGGAAATATGACGTGTAATAGAATAAAATAAAAAAACAAATTCAAAAATGCAAAAATAAATTTTAAAAAATAAAATAAAATAAATCGGTAAATAAAATATTTTAAGCTTAGTCTTAGTCTTGGTGTACTCCAATCTTGAATCGATCCTTGAATTAGATTTTCTCTTCCAATCGATAAGTTGGTTATAGCAATCGAAGATCCCTCAAACCGCCAACTCTTCATCTCGTAGTCGATCCTGGTATCACCTACAAATCGTACATTGTCGAATTTCTAACCATGTGGCACGTAGCCGTAATTTAAGACTTCGACAACCTTGCGATCTGAAAAGCCCAACTCGAATTAACGGCCTCAATCATGTGGGTCGTTTAAATCTGATCACTATCTCCCTTAGCGGAATCCAACTACCTTTTTCCAATTGAACACGCCAATTTGTTCGCGGGATTTTGAATACAGCACCGTCGACTCAACTTCCCAACTGTACGCCAAACGATTCCAACCCAACGCGCGCTTTTTGAATTGAAATCGAATCAACTTTGAGGGACGAATTTGTACTATCTCATATACATGAGATATAGCGAATATCGAATTGCAAAGTATTTAGTGTGGGTTCAAATCTCATGATTACTTTGTCGAAGCGATAACCGGGCTAAGGCTAAAAAAGGTTTAGTTAATCATGAAAAGTATCATGCTTGAAAATAAATGGTTTAAATGGAATTGTGAAAAGTGGGAAGGGGAAGGGCTTGGTAGGCAATTAATCAAAAAGTTGAAAGTAAAAAAAAAAAAGATTTGAAATGACATAATAGAGTATGACGCATGAATGAAAAAAAATAGAGAATTTATTAAATGCTAAAGGTAAAATGTGTGTTCAATTAGCTGTAGCTATTAGGTATTTATATACAGTTTTAGTGCTAAAATTTAGCTAGATTTTTCCTAAATATTATCACTAAATAATCCTAAAGATTATCACTAAATAATTCAAAATTTAAAAATCAAATTTAAACTAATTATAGAGTTGTAACAATATAAAAAATCTTTCAATTTTTATCCAGCCACTTTTTGAATCTTCAATCTTTCAATCAAGCCCTCCTCTTTGCTTTTTGTTCCAATTTAGCCCATTTTTGTAAGAGTTTGAATTCAACACACCAACTTCATTCATGATAAGAAAAATCTAAATTTAATAGCATTTTATTCACTAATTAGCTAAAAAGTAAAATATTAAAAATACGAATTTATCTTGCTATTAAACTCCTAAAATTAGAATGAACATGTGGCATTAGACCAAGCATTGGACATTAGATTGTTGGGTAATTTTCATGTTGAGAATACTCATTCCTTTGATACCTCAAATGTTAACTTCATTGTCATAATCCAGATAAATTCTTTTTTATAAGACTACAACAAATAACGTAACTCTTTAAAATTTGATTTTCATGTTTTTTTCTTATGATTCTTTATTTACGTCATAGTTGGATTTGCAGGCGAGGAGCCTAATAGTACTCCTTAACAGCTCCTTAAACATCATTTGACTCCATGTAGACATGAGTACAGTGAAAAGGGTTTTTTTGAATCTATAGAAAAAAAAAAGTCCCGCAAGAAGAGAGTATTGATACCGTTTTCTTGTTTTTAAATTTAACTATAATTTCAAAAAATGGAAATAAAAGTAAGAAGAAAATAGAAATATATTTTCATTCAACTGAAATAATATTTAAATAGAATAAGAAAAAATTAACAACTTAAACCTACAATCATATGATCAACAAATGCATAAAATTAATAACTTTGTTGATGCCATTTAAGCTCTAAAGTCTGGGCTGAATTTTAACCATAATTATTGGATTAGGTCGATTCTGAAAAAACGTGTCCTTTAGTGAATATGGTGAGAAAACACTTCCAATTAAATGTGCTTTCAACTTTGACCATATGTTTAAATATTAGTGTTTTTATGTTTGAGTCCCGGGTTCGATTCTTCCCCTATTCACATTTGTATTTTTTAATTTCATGTTAAGATTTTTAAAATTTTAATTAATTTTTAACATATTAGCTCTTTTGTTAGATTGTTTAATTAGTTGCAATTACATCCTTGAGTCTCGAGTTTAATTTCTCTCTTACTCATATTTTTATTTTTTATTTCATGTTACTTTAAGCTTTTTAATTTTTAATTAATGTTTTTAAGATATTAATTTTTTCGTTAGATGGTAAGATAGTTGTAATTACAACATTGAGTCTCGAGTTTTATTCTTTTACTACTCACATTTGTATTTTTTATTTAATGTTGCTTCAAGTTTTTATTTTTATTTTAATTAATATTTTAACATATTAACTCATTTTGTTAGATGGTTAGATAATTACGAATGCATTCTTGAATTTGAGATTCTGTTATTTTTATAAGCATATTAATGTTATTTTTATTTCATATTATTTAAATTTTTTTATTTTTAATTAATGTTTTGATGATATTTTTTTAATTAATTTTATATGTATATTATTATTTTTCTTTCAATTAATATTTGATTTTATAAAGTCTGGCAGCATGTTTTCCTCGTGAGTTTTCATAGGCTGCTAACTGGCACTTTCAGATGTTGATTGAAATCTTATTTCTTTTTTCAACTTTGGCAGAGGTCTTTTGAATTTCGTGTCAGCTTCCTTGAAATTAGTTGCGAATGACATCGGTGATGGAAACCCAAGCCTAGTTTGCCTTATGTTACGTCAACAATATGAAAATGTAGAAAACAAAGGAATTTACCACAAATTACATGGGGAATGGTTTAAATGTAAAAAGAAATAAATTGGGAGCTCCACCGTACGTACAAAGAATCTGAATGGAAAATAGTCAAAATTTTCTCCTGCATAATGGGCAAGATTTATGCCCCATTAACCACTTTTGAACACACGATATATGGAACGTATGGTGACATTGTGGCAACCTATGAACTGTTTCCCACGGTAAAAGGTCCTGGAATTTTGAAACCAACCATCAAGAAAAGCAATCATGAAAATTGATAAAAGAAAAAAAAAAGAAATAAAAAAAAGAGAACCTCAAGGCAAATGGAACAAGGGTTTGTGTTGCTGAGTACATTTTCTTCTGTGATTCTCATCTTTGGAATTTTGTCCATCGAATCCTCTGACAACCCTTCCTTATTCCAGGGGACTTGGATGAATGGAGTAGTAGATTCAAATACGTTTATCTAAAACCCAAAACCAAGGATTTCAATGGCAGCCGCAGGGACAAATGCTTTATAGAAAGATGGTATCTTACCGGTTGAAGGAGATACCTCGTTGCCAATGCCGAATCATTAGAACTGCAAATTAGGAGTGAAATCTGGAACAACTTGATGGACAAAAAACTGCCTTCCATCACTCCAACTGCGACTCCATACATAAGACCCATCTTTGTTTTTGCCCCAACAAAAGCTCCGGTCAGGCCTCCTAAAGTTGCTCCAACTGCATGAACAGATTTTTTCTTTAAAAAAAAAAAAGCAAAAAAAAATATGAAAACAAAAGGGAAAAATGAACTAACCCACTGCAAATATGAAGATGAAGATTGCAAAAAACAGTTCAGTAATAACTGCCGAAGCTGCTGAGCAGCAAAATTTCCTGGCCTCTTGAGCCAGAAAGCATGGCATGATAAAGGAAGAAGAAGGGCAGATGGTAAAGTCCATTGGGAGAAGTTTCAAGTTTAGGTTTACTGTTTGAAGACACCTAGAAATTTATAAATTGTAGGGCAATTGAGAAGGATTTATGGCAATGGAAATATATGAGACTGAACCAAAGGAGAGGTCAAGGAAGGAGGACCAACTTGGTGGGAAGGGAAAGAAGCGGTGATGGGTGAATTAAAAATGATATAGGTGAAACGGAAGGGATAGATAATCACCTAATTGTATAATACATTACTCTGAAACTCCTACTTGGTAAACCTTTACGTTATTTTTTCTACTATAATTGAATAATTATAATATTATTTTTAAAGTTCTGAAGACGTGGTCAAAGTGGTGGGCTATAATCTCCCAACTGAATCTTTTACTGAACTAACAAAAGCAAATGGTACATGTACCAAAAAAAGGCAAATCAAACTTATCTCCTCAATTTCTTATTTCTCTATTTCTTTGTTTCGAAAGCAACGGTTGTGGATCATTTTACAAATATTATACATTATTACTACTCTTCTTATCTTATTTTTTATTAAATTTATATGTGTTTAAAAAAAACGTTTCCTGTTTGTATGAGTTGTCAATGGGATTGGAGAGTTGACTTATCCCCAAAAAAAAACCGCGTTATTATTATTTTAATAATCTTCTTACAAGATCTTATCTATTTTTTTACACAATACCTATAACTAGTCATAACTCATCCCTAATCTATGAACATGAGGATAATGCCACGTTCTCTTATATTGACAACAATGTTCATGCCAATCGAGTTAGAACTCAATCGGCAAAACCATATTACTATCTAAAAATAATATTATATTTAAAAAATTTATATTAATCTTTATATATTTTACTAATTAAATATAAATAAAACTATTTAATTGAGAACAAAAAATTTATATTTAAAATAGTGAAAATAATTCACAAGTTCTTGAAAAAGTTTAAAAATTAAAATAAAAAATTAACATAGGAAAACCAAGAACCAAACTAAGCTGAAATCGAATTATAATGGATGCTTCAAAAAGTCCTAAAAACCCATTCAAAACAAAGCGATATCACTCCTACATATAATTAACATTATGGTAAATTATAGTATTTACAATTAACATTATAAAAAGAAGGTAGATTAGTAATGATGTGTAACCTTAAATGTGCATCTAACCTTATAGCATAATTGGGTAGGAACCCTCACTTGCCTATAAATACCCTAAGGATCAACTTGGTATCGGGACTTCTCTCTACTCTCAACCCTAATACATTAAACCCTCTACCACACTACACCAAAATAGGCTTTTAGCGGCGCTTTTTTAAGTATTTAGCGGCGCTAAAAAACGAAGCTAAAAGTGAAAGCGCCGCAAAAAATACCGCTATTGACAACGTCGCTAACTTTAGCGGCGTTTACGTGAAAAAATGCCGCTAAAGATCATGGTCTTTAGCAGCGCTTTTCACACAAACGCCGCTAAAAATCATGACCTTTAGCGGCACTTTTACCACAAACGTCGCTAAAAATCATAACCTTTAGCGGCGCTTCTATTACAAACGCCGCTATAAAAATAACTTTTAGCGGCACTTTTTCACAAATGCCGCTAAAAACATGACTTTTAAAAAAATTAATTAAATAATATTTATTTCTATGATAAATATTATATTATGTTTTATTTTTGAAATTTAAACTTTAAACTATATACTTTTAAGGATAAAAATATTAATTAAATAAATTTTCTATTAAACTTTTAACTTTAAAGCTAAATATAAAAATTAATGAATTTAAATTTAAATTTAAATTTAAAATATTATGTTTAAATAATGAGCAATCTACCTCACAGCTCATCTGATCTATATTAACTCGGCCAAATATAAAAGAAGCTAAAAAACATGTAATAATTAACAATCATGGTTAAAGAAGCTAGTACACAAGGTAGCTACAAAACCCTGTTTCAATAACACCAAATTCAAGTTCCGACTAAGATAAACGACCATGAAATGCAACATTAAATAACACTCCACTTGAAGAAGTGCCAAGCCTTGGCTTTTCCAGCTTGAAGAGATTGAATCCTCTACTACACCTTCAATATCTAAAGGATGCAAAACCAAATGATCAGATAAACCCCAACAGCATAAAAGTTCAAGAACTCGAGCCCCAACAGCATACCCTGCATCCTCCAGCCTGATACATTTTTCATGAAAGATATTAGATTCATTGACAATAGAAGAGCTATTTACTGAACTAAGCATCATCCCAAATCCCAATATTAGCTTTAATGTTAAATAATCAGATCTCAAGATCAGTCAGCAATGATGAGATTCAACTACAAAACATTAAGAAAAAATACCTTCTTTCTAATTCAGCAATGTTGTCAACCCGAGTTTGATTGTACTGAACAAGCTCAGAGAACAAAAATGCAAAGGCACTCAAGCTAACCTGAAATGGAAGCACAACATTCAACAGTTCAAATTTTGACTCCAAATTGATTTAAAACAAATCCCCAATAAAAGCTACTATTGATTTCGTATTAGCTTTGGTTTATGTAAACACCTTTTCTATTTTCTAAAGTAATAAGATCTCAACAGATTTATTTTATTCTTATTTTGAGACTAATTTGCCTCATTTGATCATAATTTCTCGACTAATTTAATGGATAAATCAAATAATTCAATGAGAAAATAAAAGTTAAAGGAAACAAACTCAATAGATGTCAAATATTGCAACAAGAAGAAAAAGGTGAATTATTGAAACGATCTAAAACTCAGGTTTCTTGCTAAGAATAGGAATTTACAGTTTAAATAAAATAAGGGAAAAGAAAAAGCAAGTCTCTAGTTTAAACTTTATCATTTTCTGATGCATTTCAGCATAACATAAGAGGAAGAGATATCAAGAGAGAGTGAAGGAACCCCTTGTTTGTCCCAGCATCTAACCTTGTCCCAGCATAATGTCAACAACGTCTTGAAATGAGAGTTAAACAAAAATCCCTGCCAGAGACAGAAAGTTTCACTTGGACATCAAAGTTGGAAACAACAAACATTAGATCAAAACTTTAAACCATGCACCAAATGGAAACAAAAACTTCTAGCTAACTTGGATGAGAAAAATTTTGAGGCAGAATCTAGTTCATCTTTAGTTACTACTTTTTAAGGTACCTAATGCTATAAGAGAAAACCTGGTAAATGGTCAATGATGCTCCTTAAGAATATTGACAAACAAACTCCATTCAATAAAATAAAACCAACGAAATTGTAAATATAATGGTTGGTCCAATAATATGGATTAAAATTTTAAAAAAGCATTAGTCAATGCAAGACAACAAATAACATTCGACAGCTACTCCATAACCAGAAACAATTTTGCATCGCTGAAAGTGGTAATAAAGTTCAGGGTTACCTAGATTTCTCTAAAGCAACAACTTTTAAGCAAAAACCAGACATAGAAACTGAAAGAAACTAAAACAATTATCTGAACTTAACAATCTTCCACCAAATATTACTTCCATTATCACTTATCACAAAAATAAATGAATAGGAAAAAGCCTAAAGTGTATCATACCTGCTTGAAAAAGCCATATACCAAAAAAAATTATATTAAAGATATTGAACTCTAATAAATTTGAACTCTAATATAGCACTTGGATATCCTTTTAAAGATATTGAAACATCTTCCATCTCTGCAAAAGCTTCTTCTTTGTCTCCAACCTCGTATAAGGCCAATGCCCTACCAACTCTTGCATAGTCTAAGAATGCAAAATCTTTATAATTTTCAACTACCTGAAAGCAAGTGATGAAAATTTATTCACATACACTGCTGCATCACAACTTCACAAGCTGGTCTAAGTTCATAGGCATCAGAGGTGCATTAAAAATATTACGTTGTATATATGTAATATGCTATGGTCATAATAATCCTCTTGCAACAAAATAAGGTCTGAAAAGGGCAGAGACACATTATACCTTCATATTTTACGATATATTAGACAGTAGAATTCAAATTCACAAGCAAATTGCTATAAATCCTGTTATACCTCCACCCCTTGGAGACAAATTTATGGCTAGTATTTTCTTCAACATCTGGTCCATCATCTTTCAAAAGAAAATCATTACTCAATATGTGATAAAGGCCCTCTGTGCCAGCACAGAGGCGAATCTTATGACCTTTTGAAAATTTAATTACATTTATCTGATTGCTAGCTGATGGAATGAAGTGGATCCAAAAGAAAACAACAAGGAGCCATTGCACTCATCCAAATTGTGGGAGAAAGAATTCGGGTCTTTTTCTTAAAAAAAATTTTTGATCAAATAAAATATTTTAAAAAATTTCAATAGTATTATATTAGTTTCTAAGTAATACAAACCTCTGCTTCTTCAATAGCATCCTCTCCCCTGCCCCATGAGATACCATCAGAAAGAGATGCTTCTGCTCTTGCTCGTCTAAGTGAAGCTTCTCGGTCTAAAATCTCTTCTCGGATCTTAGCTTCTCTTATGACTTTCAAGTCTTTTTCCTAGAACACAAAAGCATGAAACAAATTACAGCAATCAAACACAAAAAGACCCTTGGAAAATATACAAACGAGTTGAGCTACGAAAAAAAAGAAGAAAAAATTAATCTGAATCTGATATAACTTTTTTCTTCCAAAAGTAAACAAGCAAATAAGAGTGCAACATGGTAAAGGTGAGAGCAATGAAACACTAAAACTTTTAGAAGTTTAGAACCTTTTGAAAATCATTACACTGGCATTGGGTATAAACAAAAGGGTGTTTTTTTGTTAAAAGTTTGCAGCGGGGATAGCCATTGGAGAGCAGAAGAAGAAGGGGAAGTAGAGAAAACGATGAAGAAGGAGTTCAAAACGTCGTCGTCTGGTAGCGAGATGGAAAGCTGGGTTCATTTGATAGGGTCAGGTGAAGAGGAAAGAGAGAAAGAGAGAAGGGAAAGGGTAATAGGAGAAAGGGAGAGCAGAGTGTTTGTTGGAGAGTGGTAATTGAGAAAATATTGTCGGCCATGGGAAATTAGGGATTTCAGGGGGAAAAATTTGGGGTAAAATGGTGCCATTTTTCAAAGTTGAATATTTTTGCGGCGTTTTTTGTAGAAATGCCCTATTGCTTGTTTTTTGTGGCGTTTTTCATATAAATGCTGTAAAAAATCATTTTATTTTGAGCAAAAATCATTTTATTTAAACTAATATTTAAATATATTTATTAATTCTATTTAAACTAATATTTAAATATTTAAATATATTTTATTTAAACTTAATTATTAATTTTATTTAAACTAATATTTAAATATTTAAATATATTTTATTTAAACTTAATTATTAATTCTATTTAAACTAATATTTAAATATTTAAATATATTTTATTTAAACTTATTTATTAATTCTATTTAAACTAATATTTAAATATTTAAATATATTTTATTTAAACTTATTTATTAATTCTATTTAAACTAATATTTAAATATATTTTATTTAATCTTATTTATTAATTCTATTTAAACTAATATTTTTAAATTTTTTAAATATATAAAAGCATTAATTAATGGTATAAAATTTTATCATTTAACACCATCGTATCTTTTACAATTATATATGAAATTATTTAATATATAAATTAAAATGAATCAGTCATGTTCCCCAAAAATTTTAAAATTATTTTAAATAATAGTATTTTAAATTTTCCATTTTTAACAAATATTTTTCTATGTTTTTATTTCAAATTATTTCAAATATATCCATTTTTAACAAATATTCGATTAAAAATAAATTGAATTTTAATTAATATAAATAAACAAATTAAATAGTAAATAGACAGATAAAATATTTTTTCGGCGCTTTTTCAAAAACGCCGCTAAAGCACCGAGAATTAGGGGCGCTTTTTCAAAAACGCCGCTAAAGTTCCGAGCATTAGCGTCGCTTTTTCAAAAACGTCGCTATATCCCCGAGCTTTAGCGGCGCTTTTTCGAAAAATGTCGCTAAAGCCCCGAAAGGTCAGACGCCGTTGGGCTTACGTTTTTTGAAAAACGCCGCTAATACTCGATTTGTAGCGGCTTTTTTTTATCCAAACGCCACTAAACATGCCGCGAAAAGCCTGTTTTGGTGTAGTGCCACCTCTACCTAAGTCCCTCTACCTTTCCTACTCTCAACCCTAGAACAAGTGAACCTGCCTTCTTTGACATTTCCCCCTGTCCTCCTTCTCCACTTCTGTTGATATTATGCATCAACAATTATAAAATATACAATTAGCAGAATATAATTAAGGTAAATTACTAGATTCGTAATGATATGTAATCTTATACAACTAAGTTGTTATAATGCAAATTGTTATATTAATGATCTTAAACCCTAAGTTCAAATCTTGTTATAGTATTATTTTACTAAAAAATGAAAAGACAAAAAGCATCCTTAAATTAATATTTGTTAATATGTAAAGTAATAATAATTTAGTAATTTCGAACTGAGTTGGTGCTCATCAAGAACTTAACATAAGATTACAAGTATAAATATTAAATAATGGATTTGCTGACAATAATATAATAAATAAATTTTTTTAAAATTTGGTATTTAAAATCTAATTAATCAATAGTTTTAATATGAAATTTTAAATACTAAAATATTATAATTATTTTTAAAGTTGGGCACATAAGCATAAGTACAACATATACCCACATCATATTAAAAAAAATCAACAAAACCCAAAAATCATTAAAAGAAAAATAAAATAAAATTTCCCCAATTGAAAACTCCCCAACCACGAATCTCAAGTCCCATTTCCCATGCCAAAACCTAAAATTTCCCCCAAGACCCCCTTAAGCCTCGACTAACAAGCTGTCCTAACCATTGTCTAGCACTGGTCAGGCACTGCCGGCCGTCAACCACCGACCACTAGCCTCCATATTTATGTCTGCTTTCCATTATTCATCAAAATATTGAGCACATATATGAATGTTGTCCTTAATTAGTCCTTACTTATTTCGATGACTTGATCAATATTTTAATGTCCTTTTCAATAGCATGTTGGTGACTGAATTGTTCTGGGAATTTTTCCAATGGGTTCAGATTTGCATCGCTATTATTTTGGATAACTCATTTTCTAAACTACTTTCTATTAACCGTTTGAAGTAATTTTAAGTAACTGGCTAAAATATTATGAAATATTTAAATTTCACAGGTTGAAACTATTATTTGAGATTGTTGTATGTTTTTTTGTTTGCAATTATTATGTTTCTTTTATTTGGGATTGTTGTGGTAGTATCTTTTCAAGCTTTTTTTTAATACGTTAATATTAGAGTTGTGCATGGGTCAGTTCAGGTTAAGTAAAAAATTTAGACTCGTTTTTTTAGGTTTGAGTCCGGCTTGACCGAAAAATGGGCGTAAAATTTTGCTCAAGTCAAGTCCAGATAAAAATACTAAAACTCGAACTCAGCTCAATCTACCCATATGAAAATTTTTATATTATTGTTTTATATAAAAATAAATTTTAAAAATACAATACATCAAGCACACTAAAAACATTAAAATAAGTGTTTTTCAACAAATGGAAAAAGATAAAAAAAATATTTAGATAACACTAAGATAAATACAACTTAGCGAACAAATACCTCTAAAATAGTAGCAAAATTAATAATAAAACAACAGTTATACAAGATCCAAACAATAATAACAAAATAGTAGCAATATAATAGCGAAATGATAGCAAAACAATGAAAAAACCAATGGCAAAATAATTAAAAAAAGCAGTAGCCTTTTTTTTTTTGCAAATTCGAGCTAGGCCAGAGCCGGGAAAAAAAAGCTTACTCGAGGCCAGAACCGTTTAAAAAACAGGCCTTATTTTTTTTATCAAAACCCATTTTTTGGACCTATATTTTTACTCAAACCATCCCATTTTTCAGGCGGCCCAGCCCATGTACAAGTCTATTTGATATTGTGTGATTTAAGATATTAAGTTATTTGGAGTTATTATTGAAGTTTTAGTTTGTTTGGAATTTTTATGTTTAAATTGTTAGGAATATTTAAATTTTTGTTAAATTGTTATATTTAATTTGTAACATCCCTCGCTCGATCCGATAACATATCAAAATAAGAGATGCTATATTTAAACACTAAACCCATCACTTAAGCTTATTCTTCTATTATATTTTTAATTAACATAGCACTTTATCACTACATAATTACAACTCCACATTTTAATGAATTATTTCATATCGTAATGGTATGAAATTTCATACTAATATTAGCACCATTAAACACTTATTTATAATATTAAATTTCATAAATCCTAAGCTTACAAACTTAGGAGAAGGATGAGTACTTATGATACTTACCTCAATGAATGCTCTATAATGCTTAATCAAGCTTCCATAAGCTTTATTCCATTATCAATCAAGCTTGAAAATCTAGTAATCACTGTCTCCTCATTTTCTATAAACCAAAATATATTCAAAATTAATATAGATTCATTCTAAGCTTTCTTAAAGCAACCATTTACAAAATTTAACTTGAGATGTAGGAAGCAATTTATTACCTTGTTTGAGCTTTCTCTCTTTAATTTCAACTTCTCTCACAAAAGCTCCATAATCCCTAGGTTGAGAATGATAAAATTGATGGTGGAAATGAGTTTAGGAAGTTGTTTCTAAAAAAAATTTAACAAAATCTCGAGGTGGGTAGTGAAAATTTTGGAAGAAATTAAAGAAGTAACCAAAGAAAAGAAAAAAGAAAGAATGGAAGCCATGAAAAGCTTGCTACTGGCTAGAGGAGAAAAGAATGAAGCTGGTGAATTTTTTTCCCATCTTTACAATACCCATAAATGGGCTTTGGGCCCATGTCAACATGTTTCAAGTCTATTTTTTTTGTTAAATTGAGGTGTTACACCCCAAGTTTTTCTAGTTCGCGTTTTGGTTGGTTGACTAAGTAAGGTTGGTGATGACTCACATATGAGCTAGTCAAATTCGCAAGAATTGACTTGTTTCATTTGGCAAATTTTCTCTTGCGAAATACTCCGCTAGGTTCTACCATCTTGCAGATTCCTATTCCGTATTTGGTGAGATTTTTCGTTGTGAACCCGCCATTGGCGAGTTCAATTGTGGTGAATAGGTTTGTTGTTTTAGAATCTAGAATGGTAGGACACGTACAGGAAACGTGTCAAGTCCTATATAGGAAACGTGTCATTTTGCATGACAACTATAGTGCCTCGGTAATGGTGTCTGATTAGTGGAACCGTGTGTGATTAGTGGAATCGTTATGTGCATGTAAAATGATTAGGTAACAAGTTATAGTGGAATTACAGGCTAATTCCTATATAAATAGGATAAAAGCTTAATAGAGAAGGACTTTTTTTTTGGAATTACAGGCTAATTCCTATATAAACAGGATAAAAGCTTAATAGAGAAGGACTTTTTTTTTTTTTTTTACTTTTCTCTATTCATCTTTGTTCTTTCAAAAGAAACCTAGTGTGTTCTTCGCTGCGTGAAAAATGTACCAACTTTCAACTTGATTAGTAACTGACTTTTTCAAGCCAACTGTTTGTACATTCTTGAGTCCTCAATGAGTTTAATATCAAGGAATGATAGGGGTGTAGGAAAAAATTATATAGGTTTCTACTGGAGATTGAAGGGAAGGAAACTTCTTTCTAGTTAATGTTTGCATATTTCCGATTCCTGTTTTTACATTAAAGTTTAGCTGTTTTTGAACTTAATAAAGTGTGTAATTTTATTTAGCTAAAGAAATGGTAGAAGGCCCTAATGCAAAAGGGAAAGAACCCATAAATTAGGCAAAGCTTTTTTTCTAGTACTCTCTAGTGAGTTCTTTTCATTTGTGTTCCTGTTAAATCCCAGCTAATTTCATGATAATGTTGTCTTCCATGTATGTAAGTTCATTTAAAATGCATGTCTGTGTTAACAAACTAAAATGATAATAACAGTATATGCATGGATGATTGTAAATTGATACTCTTCCTTAGCCCACAAGCTCCGTATCTGGAATGGTGGAAGGGGGGAAACGGTGGGAACCGTTAAGATGTGGTGGGAGAAATGTATGGAGATTATGGTATGATATAAGAGTTACCTCTGATAGGGCATGTAATGCAAACCACGATAGGTGAATACACTGACCTTACAGGAGAACATGTAAGTGTTGGAATTAACAAAGAGGATTTGCAGATGTTCAGTTGGATATATGAAATATCGGCTCAATGGAGCAATACCGTGAATGTGAAACCATGGCTCTTTGGAGTGATATGTGGATCAAAAGCTACCACAAGGAAGGGGTCCATGAATAGTCCATGCAAAGCATGCAAGTGTTATGTAAAGTTAATACACGTGAATAGTGCTTAGATGAATGAGTATCCGCATGATTTGTGCTTAACAATGAAAAGTATCTAACTTTGGTTGTGGTGTGAAATTGTCTATTTTTGGGATTTGACATAACTAATATTCGCATAAAAATTGAAGTTACTAGTGATTGCATTCTGCGATGGATAGTATCCGCCAACGAACCCTAATTGTTTGGTGTTATGAATCTGCCAACGAATCGTACACAACTATATTGGTGTATCCGCGTGTAAATTGTTGGTATTACTAAGTGCTGTTAGAGCCTAGCTTAATTTCACTTCTTGAAGACCTTGTTTGAAAGTTTATTATTTATCCTTGGAACTCACTAAGTTCGTTATGAACTTACTTAGTTTCCCTTACCATGTTAGGATCTGTTGAGAATGTGGACTTTTGAAGGGACTTAGCTAGACAACAGACTCTTTTGTAAGCCATTCATCATACTGTCGTAACATGCATATCAAATCGGGACTATTGTTTAAGTCTCTTGTAATTGAATTGTGTAAAAGCAAAATTGAATCTTTTATATAACTGTTGTATATAACGAATGATGGCACTTTACCAATTTATTAACTTTTATATTATGTGAATTAAGGCTTACTCTTATTTTCCCTTGATTTATGCCTTAATTCTTTTAATCCACCGAGTGACATTTTGGAATGTATACCTTTATTTTCTTTTGGTTTTGTTTTAAAAATACTACTTTGCCAAACGTCATCTTAAGGTTGTTTTATTAAAATCATATTGATTGACTTAGCTACTAAAACCAATGTTTTTGTCATTACGAAATGATTTATATTTTCTGATAACATCACCATTCGTCAGTCAGATGGTCAAATTGGGGTGTTACAATTTTTATGATATCAGAGCTTCGGTTTAACCAATTCTCGAAAGATAGAATTTAGTAGTAGCCCCCGATATACATGTTACAGGTGTCTAGCTAGTCCTCTTATTGAAATGCCAAGTTGAGTTTGTGTTTTGTAGTTAATATTGAACTTGATGTCGACAAATTCTCGAGATGCTATCGGTGAAGGATAGAGAGCAATGCTTCTTCACAATCTAGAGGTCCCAGCTAAATAGTGATAAGAGTGTAGATATCACAAATAAATTGTTTCATTTTGGGTACAATTTAATATATCAAATACAGATTATATTAAAATAATAAAATCTTGGAAATCTGAAATCCATCCAACTATTTTCAGCATTTCATCGTTATTTGCTTTTGAGATGCACAACGTAACTAGTTTTGATAGCAAAATAAATCAACCACAACAAAAGAGAAAACCACCTTGGGTAATGAGATGTATTCATTCATAATGTAATTTCTAAATTTCTAGAGGCCGCCACCCATCTTCCTATCTCCTACATTTTCTCACTATTACCATGGGGAAACACCCAAAACAAATATGAATCTGTATATAAATTAGGTCAAAAGATACATAAAATTAAAGAATAATGGACCTCAGTGTAAAGAGTTACATGAATCTGAATCGCACTTTTATCAGTACTATACCGCTATGACGTGTGTAGCCAGGTGTCCTGTCAAGAAAAAAGCATCGCCTATCAGATTCAACAGCTACAAATAATAACACCAATTATCCTTAAAGCGAGTATTTATTTTTGTTAGCAATGGAGTCAAATTCCAATAATTAATACTCACAAGCTTAGTTGTACATTTTTGTTTTTATTAGCATTGAAAATTAAGTTCGAACCAAGCATGAGAACTTGAGCTCCATAGTTCTATCTTTATGTTGAACCAAGCTCAAACTTTAAGATCCTAATGACCTCAAAAAAAAAAAACACTCCTCCACCATTAGCATATATACTTACATTTCTCTATGGTAGTGTATCCTCAAAAAACACCGCTATACTTACATTTCTTGTACTCATTAACATGCATCCACTTGGTAGAGGACCATTTGTCCCCCACAATCACCGGGCACCCACCTGCCACCAGCCATAAGACAGTTAAATTCTTTTGTTTATTTGGCTGTAGATAACTAAAAGTTGTGATGAATGAGAAATGTTTTTTAACATAAGTGTCACAATATTATAGTATGGCTGCAGATATTTTTCCCATGGAAATGCAAAACTGCTCAATCATTCTTGAACCATACAAGTAAAGAAAAGCCCAAGAAAGGTAGGTAAGGGATTGACTGCAAACCATGCAAACTTGAAGGATCTACTGTGGCATCCGGTTTCATGCTCCAGAACAGCAATGCATCACCCATCTTAGGCTTCACAGCAAGACCACCTTTGCCACATTTGGACAATGCATCCCACCATGGAACAGCGCTAATATTGCCCTTGGCATTTGGAAATATTGTCTCCCCCCCTTCTTCAACATCTGACCTGCATCAGTAGCATTGACTAATGTAAGCGGTAACATTTCTTTTTCTTTTAACTTGGGTTCAGTTTCCATAGGCATGTACAGAGAAAATTATAAAACTTACAAATACATGAGCATAGTAGCCAAACGCTGGCCTCCATGTCTAGTATTGTACTCATCAACGAAGTAATCAAAATGTGGTTCATATTTCTGTCCAACTTCATAATGGAGAACTTGAAGACCTTCTCCATGCTCTGTAGATTATGAAATTAGCTAACTCGTCAGAAAAAAAAAAGAAAAACAATCAGCCACAAGAAAGAAGCAATAATTGGAAAAACAAGGACAATCCATTTAATTGCAAAAGGACATTAAAAATATGTTTACCAAAATTATAAAAGTATCCCGTTTGCATGTGGCCGCTAAGGTTTAATTGAGACTCATAACCAGGAGATTACAGGGAAGAAAAGAACATGTCAACAGATTTTTGCACAAAAAAGGAATTTAATTATTGCTTCAGAGGATAATATCTGTAGAAGGTTATGCTTTGTGTTAGAATCTCATACCTATAGGAATGAAACTGTACTCTGCTATCCTTTTTTCTATATCACTAATAATTTTATCTTGCCCTCTTTTCAGAAACATACCCGAACTTGTACGCACCCTGTGAACAGTACAAGTCTAACGTCATAAGATGTAACATTGGGTCCAGTGTTCAACACATAAACTGGTCTTCAAACAAAACAGGGCTTCCTCAAATAAGTTTTAGAACTATACTTGAAAAAAAAAAATTGATTTTCAATATACATCTTTCGTTAGCATTTATAATTACAACAAAAATAGAGATGGAAGGATAAGAAATGCAAACCTGCTATCTTTACTCTTCCCTGTTTTGCTATCAACAACACTGGACTTTTTCATGAAAGGTTTAGCAATTTTTATTAGGTACTCGCATTCTTCTTTGGACTGTTCAAATTAGTTTAAACAGTAAAAAAGTATTACATCTAATGAAATTGTGAGTGGAAAATAGTATCAACATCATCATCACCATCATTATTACTACAAAAATACATATGCCGTTAACTTTCTTAGCTGTAAATATATATATATATACTTGAAGCAAAATGAAACTGAACAGCACTACAAGAGGATCATGATTATGAAAGCAAGTTGTGTTAACTAGGCAGAGTTATATTAGTTTAGTAACAAGAAAAGGGACTTGAAAGGTTTCCTCCGTCTTTTTTGGAGGGGGGGGGATAATTTCAATTCTTTTAATGTTTAAAGGAAAATTTCGTAGCGTAAGCACATTAAACCAAAGGGATGAAATTGGGAATTTCAAATAATTGATACTGACCAACAAATCTCAAGGATATATGAAACGTTGATACATTTTAGGTAAAATAAAGATTAAAAAAGAAAAAGAAAAGAACCCAACCAAGAAATTATGATAAATGGAAGCTCTAGGTTCCCAAGAAAGGACTTCAGTCCACTTCTCCCTTCTGTTTCCCAATCTTCCTCTGCATCAGCGCAAATGTTAAACAATTAGAAAATGCTAATGAAAAGAGGTGTCAATGCGACGAAGGCTTTACCTTTCAGAAGCCATGCGTCTATAAGAAGTGAGATCATAGGACGAAGAATCGTCGGTGGTCATTGGGAGGGAGAAAATCCCTAATCCCAAAAGCATCAACAAAACGATTGTTAACATAAACAAGATCGATAATACAAGTGTTACTGTCAACCTTTTCTTCGCTGTGAATCGAGAATGTCTCACTTTCGCCATTCTTGAATCTAAACAAGAAAGATTCCAGCTCAAAATCCTAAAGGTCAATCCAATAATACCAAATTCCTAATATTTTTCAGATTGATAAACTTTTGACAAATTTCCTTCCGAAAAGGAAAAAAAAATGAAAGAGAACTATTTGAGGACTAACCGAATTTACAACGTCCATTCAAGAACGCGCCTTTTTATACAACAAGACGGTTAAGAAATGACAAGATAACCCTTGTTTTTATATTTTATTTCTTTTATGCTTCGCAGTAAGATTGAGCGTAAAATAAATGCATAATTGTAAAAAAAATACAGAGTTTTTGAGTTTGAGCCTTTAATCTTTTTTTATTGGCATTCTCAGCATTACGATTTTTTTCATAAATCAGCCTAATTTTAATGGAAAACGTGAGTTAACTATCAATCAAACCGCAAATCAACAAAGTAACCTATATTGTTTGCCACATAAGTACGAGGTTATAGATAACATCATCTGTAAAAACAAAATTATTCAACAAAATTCCTTTTCTTTTCTTTTTTAAATTTTATTTTCATCTTCTTTGTTCTCCTCTTTCTCTCTTCTCCTTCTAGCTACTATCGTCGTTGTGCCCAACCAACGATCGATCATATTTTCACATCGGCTTATTTATTATAGTGTTTGAGAGAGAAAAATCAGAGCCATAGATTTCTAATCCTTTTCTTCCTCTCTTTTTTTTTTTTGTTAGATCTAGCGGTATCTAAGTAGATTTTCTTTTGTTTTCGTTTTAGGTTCTCTTGAAAAGGCAAAACGACAGAGAAGAGGCTTTTTTTAGCGTTGTTTTCTTTTTGTTGGAGGTTTCGGTTACATTTTGGAAGAGCTAAGGGAGATTGATTAGTGGATTTATGTTAATTGAGTTTGATTTGGTTTTGGTATTTTCATGGTATTTCCATGGATTGGACTATAGAAGAGCAATCTATACTCGAAAATGGGTTACAATAGTGAGTTTTCTTTTTGCTTTTTCTTTATTCTTTTGGTTGCACGGAATTTCGGGTGTTTGATGAAATTGTCTTTTGTAAATAGGCATAATTGTCGAAAATATCGGACCTTTACGCCAAATGATTTACAAGGATGGTTACGAAGAAAATGAAGATGACTCATCGCTCCCTCCTCTCATCAAACGTCTTCTTAAAGACTTCGGCGATGGTTCTGCAGACTTTGACAACATGACGATGCCGGAGATTTTGAGACCGTGATTGTGAAATCCACTCGCGTACGTAACACTCGCGGTCAATTGTCGTATTTGTTTAAGCCTTTGGTTGTGGTTGTGGCAAGCCTGATGAGGGCTAGGAGAGATGGATTGGATGTTAAGGATGATAATAAGGATGAGGAGGATAGAGATGGAGATGGGGAAGGTTTTGAGATGTTTGTGGTGAGATTGACGGTGAGGAGTAAGAGGGAACGCGGCGGTGGTAGGAGTTGGGTCATGTGGAGAGAAGGGAAAGCAAAGAAGGCTTCTTGGAGTTGGAGATGGGCAAACTACGAGAGTAGAGGGAAAGAAAGAAAGACATGAGAGAAGGGTAGGCATATTTGAAATTGGTCAAGCTTCTTTGACACGTCATCTACCTATGGTTGATTAACTATCAACTCACGTTGAGGGTGTCAATCAAAAAAAAAAAAAGGTTAATGGCTCAAACCCAAGATCTTTTGCAAGAGGGTTGGCTAGAGATTTCTTGTAAAAACATTAGCCCCGCTCAATTCATAATGACAATATTTCGACCTTTTTTTTAATTCCATGGATTATTCTCATTATGCACATAAAGGAGGAGCCGTATGAGGTGAAAATCTCATGTACGGTTTTGGAACAGAGAATTCTTTGAATCGAATGACGACCGTAACGGATGTTGGCTCAATTCGAAGGAAATTATGTGGAGGCCTTACAGAATTATTATGAAGCTATGCGACTAGAAATTGATCCCTATATACTATATAACATAGACCTTATCCACACAAGTAATGGAGAGCATACAAAAGCTTTAGAAAACCCATAAACATTGAGGGTATCTTTTACAATTATGCCAAAAAAAAAAATCAATTCAAATTCAATTCGATTTTACTTTTTAAAATTTGTATTCTATTTGGTTTAGTTTTCTACTCATAAATTTAAAATTTGCAATTTTTAAAGGTGTGATGATAAATTTAGTTTTTAATGTTTACATTTGTTGTCAATTTAATATTTATTTATTTTAATTAAATTTAGTCTTTAACTTTTCAAAAAAAAGTCTAATAATTTTTTAACGAAATGATTATTAAAACATTAATTTTAACGTTGTTAATGTGACAAATTGCATAACAGTTCATGTGCACATCATACTAATATAATATCATTTGTCTTATATGTCATGCCAACAAATAAATAAAAATTATAAAATAAAAAATATAAATCAAAATTAAAAAATAAAAAAAGTTCACAAAAATTTAAAAAGCAATATGGAGTACATGTGGATTGTCATGCAGGTTGCAGTGTTTCAAAATTTAACATTTTAGTTAGTTTTCTCATTTAAAAGCCATCATCTTGACTTTTTTTTCAAAAGGTTCATGATCAAATTTGACTCATTTTAAAAGGTTAAGGAACAAATTTAGCTAAAAAAAAAGAAAAATAAGGACCAAATTGACAAAAATGTAAATGTTAAAGGCTAAATTTGACATGATGTTTTTCTCTAAACTATGTTGAATTTTATTTTATTTATTCATAAGTAATTTTATTTCAATAAATAAAATTAAATAATTTATATTAAAATATTAAAATTATTTTAAAATACGAAATATAAATTTTAAATATTTGTAATAATATTAATTATTTGTAAAATTTTATTTGAATATATAATTTAAAATATAGTTATTATAAATTTAAATATATAATTTTATATATTTGAAATAAATTTAAGTAGAAGTATAATTATTTAGTTAATATAAATGTTGACACCATTTTTTTGATAAAACGAAAATGAATGTGGGAGTTGCCACCAATCTTTTTTGATGAGGTGTGATCGAGTCACCTCGTAAAATGGTTATTTTTAATAAACGGTTTAGATTTATTAAAACGATGCTTTTGATTTGCGAAATTCAGAAAAATAGGTCCAGGAGTAAGTTACGTGTGAAGAAGGATTAGCACCCTCGAAACGCCCAAAAATTGGTACCTAGTTGATTAATTAGTGTCTTAGTGTCGAAGGTTGAAAGATTTTAAAATACGATCCTTGTATTAAAAACTTGGATAAATCAAATTAGCCGTTAAGACCCTCTCTTTTCGGAGAGAGAAAATATAATACCCAATGAGTTAGGGTATGATATTTCACCTCCTCAAAAATGAGTTTGTCTGAGAACTCGTGCAATAAAGTTTAAAAGGATATCCAATTTTTTAAATCAAATAAGAAAAATCGCAGCCCAATACGTTAGGGCACAATTTCTCAAATTTCTAAACATTGAATATTGCTTTTATTATTATTTTTAAAAAATCCTCATCTCGAGAAAACGTGTCGTATCCAATGCGTTAGGACACAACGTATTGGGGTTCCCGATAATGAGCTTTTTATGTTTTTTTTTAAAAAGAGCGTTCTCGATTATTTAGATTCAACGAAGAAAATTAGAACCCAATACGTTTGGGCTCAATCCTCTCGAATCTAAACACGAAATTTTGCTTATTTGAAAGTTGAAACTTATGCGTCGAGATAAATTAGTCTAACTCAATAAGCAACAATAATACGATAGGATGTACACATGCAGCAATAATAAGAATGCATAAAAAGGGACGGATGATAATATGCAAAATAATAAGTATACGAACAAATAAAATTAAAACATTTTTATTTTTTTTAAAAAAAATAATGAATGAATAACTAAACAAATGAATCAAACGAATAAAATTATAAAAAATGCAAAAAATGTATGGATGTACACATGTATGTAAATAAGCATGCATGCATATATTTATGAAAATTAAAAGGTATGTACATGGATATGTGTACAAATTACATACTATAAACATATAAGCATATGAATATGTATATGTCACAGGTTGCGCGTGGGAGCACGCAACCATGACAAACTTGTGCGATCCATCGTATTTGAAGGAGGTCATTTGGCCCAACCAAACTGGCCCGTTGCTTGGAGAGATTAAAAGCCCATCCCAAGAGCCTGGTAAATATGGGAAGTGATCCAAGAAAATATGATTATGTAATCTTAGAATTCTAATTGTATACAGCTTCTAATTGTGTCTTCGAGTTCTAATTGTATACAGCTTTTAATTGTAGCCTTTGATGTACTTTGAGGCTCAACTATAAATAGAGACCTCTTTGCTCATTGTAATTCATTAAGTTATCAATAAGAATTTTGAGAGTATTCACTCAAACTTTTCCCTCAAGTGTTCTTGCTTTTCTGTGGCTTTCGTTCATCTTTCAACGTTCGTTCTTACTTCGTTCTTCTGCTGTTCTTCGCGGGTGCCTTGAGGAAATTCTGTTGAATCCTTTATCATTGCAAGTTAGGCTGACTTAGGCATTTTTAAGCAAAGAAACTGCCTAAGGTCGCACGGATCGCGTGAGAAACTCTAATGAATAAGGTACTTTAACCATTTCTTGATCGTTTCGTGGTTGTTTACTTTGATGATATTGTGGTGTATAGCAAGTCTCTTGAAGAGCACATGGGACACTTGAGGGAGGTGTTCCAAACTTTGAGGGAAAATGAGCTGTTCATCAATGAGGAGAAATGCTCATTCGCCCAACAAGAGGTGTCATTCCTAGGCCACATTGTGGGAGGTGGTAAGATACGAATGGATAAGAGCAAGGTTCGAGCCATTTCAGAGTGGGAGCCTCCAACCAAGGTAACGGAGTTGAAATCCTTCTTTGGGTTGGCAAATTACTATCGACGCTTTGTAGAAGGCTACTCTAGAATTACCACTCCTTTGACGGACATGTTGAAAAAGGGGAAGGTATGGGATTGGAAATCGGAATGTGAGAAGGCATTTAATCAATTGAAGCAAGAAATGACGAGGAACCCGTACTTGCCTTGCCGGATTTTGCAAAGCCTTATGAGGTACGCACGAATGCATCAGATTATGCTATTGGGGGAGTACTAATGCAAGATGGGCACCCAATTGCTTTCGAGAGTCGAAAGCTTAATGAGACGGAGCGTAGATATACGGTCCAAGAGAAAGAGATAACTGCGGTAGTACACTGCTTGCGCACATGGAGACATTATCTATTGGGTTCCAGGTTCGTGGTCCTTACCGATAATGTTGCCAATAGTTACTTTTCTAACCCAGAAAAAGTTGTCTTCCAAGCAGGCTCGTTGGCAGGTTTTACTAGCAGAGTTTGATTTTACAATGGAATATAAACCAGGAAGTGCCAACATTGTGGCTGATGCACTCAGTCGAAAGATGGAATTCACAGCAATTAGTCAACCTGATGGCTTTTTGTTGGAACGCATTCGAGAGGGATTGTCCCATGATCCCACGGCCAGAAATTTGATTGAGCTTGCCAAGGAGGGAAAAACAAGAAGATTTTGGCTTGATGGGGACCTGTTATACACTCATGGACACTACCTGTATGTGCCCCATTATGGAAAACTCCGTAAGGAAGTCATGAAGGAGTGTCATGACTCGAAATGGGCAGGCCACCCAGGGATGCATCGCACTTTGGCCCTTTTGGAGGAACGTTATTACTGGCCTAACATGGGTGCTGATGTGGAAACCTATGTGAAAACTTGTCTAGTATGCCAACAAGACAAGGTTGAGTTAAAGACTCCAGCCGATTTGCTTCAACCCTTGCCAGTTCCGGAAAGGCCATGGGAGAGTTTATCCATGGATTTTATTATTGGTTTGCCTAAGTCTGACGGGTTTGGGAGTATTCTTGTTGTGGTGGATAGGTTTTCAAAGTATGAGACATTTATTCCGGCGACCAAGGAGTACCCTGTTGAGGAAGTAGCTCGATTGTTTCTTAGACATGTGGTGAAATATTGGGGAGTGCCACTGTCTATTATCAGTGATCGAGATAGGCGATTTACGGGCCGATTCTGGACGGAGTTGTTCAAGTCAATGGGCTCAGATTTGAACTTCTCCATGAGCATGCATCCACAAACCGATGGGCAAACTGAATGAGTGAATGCATTGTTGGAGACATATCTTCGACACTACGTAAGTGCCACACAAAGGGATTGGCCAAAATTGTTGGATGTGGCCCAATTCTCATACAACTTGCAGTGAAGTGGGGCCACGAATCAAAGTCCATTTAAAATAGTGACGGGTCAATAGCCACTCACACCCAACGCTGTTGTGACCCATTATACAGGACCAAATCCGGCAGCCTATCGATTCGCAAAAGATTGGCAAGAGAAGAATGACTTGGCTAGAGCTTGTTTACACAAGGCAAGTAAGCGTAGGAAGAAGTGGGCTGATAAAAAACGAAAGGATGTGCAATTTCAAGTGGGTGACTCAGTCCTCGCTAAACTACACTTGATTTTGCGATATACTGGCTTGCACAAAAGTCTTGTGCAAAGGTATAAGGGGCCGTTCAAAGTTGTGAAGAGAGTAGGCAAGGTGGCCTACAAGCTTGAGCTGCCAGCAAAACTTAAAGTCCACCCAGTCTTCCATGTAAGCATGCTTAAGCCCTTTCATGGGGATCAAGAGGATCCAAATCGAGGCAAGTCTGAACGAGCACCGATGGGGGTAAAGGTGTCGTACGATCGTGAAGTCGAAAACATTGAGGCAGATCGAGTAATTAGACAAAAGTACCACCGACCACGGCATGAGTACTTAGTACGATGGAAGGGACTTCCTGATAGTGAAGCAAGTTGGGAACCTGCCGAGGCATTGTGGCAGTTCCAAGGGAAGATTAACCAGTTCCATAAGAAAGATGCGACGAGGGCGTCGCTAGAACAAGTGGGGGAGAATGTCATGGGTTGCGCATGGGAGCACGCAACCATCACAAACTTGTGCGATCCATCGTATTTGAAGGAGGTCATTTGGCCCAACCAAACTGGCCCGTTGCCTAGAGAGATTAAAAGCCCATCCCAAGAGCCTGGTAAATATGGGAGGTGATCCAAGAAAATATGATTATGTAATCTTAGAGTTCTAATTGTATACAGCTTCTAATTGTGTCTTAGAGTTCTAATTGTATACAACTTTTAATTGTAGCCTTTGATGTACTTTGAGGCTCAACTATAAATAGAGACCTCTTTGCTCATTGTAATTCATTAAGTTATCAATAAGAATTTTGAGAGTATTCACTCAAACTTTTCTCTCAAGTGTTCTTGCTTTTCTGTGGCTTTCGCTCATCTTTCAATATTCGTTCTTACTTCGTTCTTCTGCTGTTCTTCGCGGGTGCCTTAAGGGAATTCTGTTGAATCCTTTATCATTGCAAGTTAGGCCGACTTAGGCGTTTTTTCTGTTGAATCCTTTATCATTGCGAGTTAGGCTGGCTTTGGCGTTTTTAAGCAAAGAAACTGCCTAAGGCAGCACGGATCGCATGGGAAAACTCTAAGTTCGTGACATATACACGTACTTATGAAAATTAAAAAAATGTACATGTAGATATATATAATTACGTATGTAAATTATATAATATAAAAATACATAAGTATGTATATATATAAAAATCCTTGTACTTATATGCATATATCAAAAAATAAAATATAAAGATAAATTTATAACAACTTTTAAAGGTATACGTATATATGTTACAAAAATATGTGCGTGTATGTAATATATATAACAAACTTTTAGAATAAAAAATAAAAAATACATAAATGAAATGAGGATAATAATACTAATAATAAATAATAATATGGTATGACAATGTTAATACTATTAAAATAATTGATTTAATAGGAAGAATGATTACAATATCAAATTAAGGATTAAATCAAAAAGTAAACAAGATTTTAAGGCTGAAATTAAAAATAAAAAAACACAAAAGGACTAAAATCAAGACGCGCCTGAAAGGACGAGGACCGAGGAGGAAAATATCCCCCGCTGATCAAACGGTGTCGTTCCAGCGGGGGTTAAATTGAAATCAAAAAACAAAATAAAGGGGGAATTTAAAGAGAAGAAAAACTTGATTGCGAACGTTAAAAAAAAGCGAAGGGGCTAAAAGAGCAATTTGCCCCTCCGAATGAAAACACGCGGATCCCCCTAGAGCGAGTCGGGTCCTGTAAAACGGCGTCGTTTTGGCGCTAAAATTCCCAGCTGAAACGACGTAGTTTCGTTTATACTATATAAACCAAAATTCGTTTTATTTTTTTCAATTTTCCCTTTCTTAAAACAAAAAAAAAAAAAACTAAAAAAAAGCTCCCAAACTCCCTTTCCTGTCCCAAAAATCGGCCAGAGTCCGGCCGTCAATACCGCCTGCCACTTGGGTCTCGGCCCAGTAGCCATTGTATGAAAGCGGTCGTGAGCCCAAAAGTACCCCTTTTAAATGCCCTTTCTTGAGGAGTCTCGTTCTGGAGTTAGAAACACCGAGATATCAGCAAATCGGGCCGAAAGGGGTAAAAACCTTCCGCTTCTCTCTTTCGCCGTCGATCTAAAACAGGTAAATCTAACCCTTTTTTGTTTTTATTTCGTTAGATTATTAAAAAAGAAGTAAACAAATAAACACAAGAAAAAAATACCTTAGAAATATGATTGCTTTATATTTCTCATTCGTTTTTTTGAAAAGAAAAAGAGCAAAAATAAAAAAATCAACCCCCCCCCCCCCCGAATTACAAAAGTTTTTATGGCTTACAATGTTTTTTAATCTATATTCTTGCTTGTCACTTCTCTGCAGGCAAGTGGGTTGATGGGGCGGTAGATTGGGCTGGGTTGTAATTGGGTTTGTTTGGTTTTATTTGGGTACTGGGCCGGGCAAAATGAGCTGTACAATAAATATTACATAAAATATATTAGAGTATAAAAGCTAAAAAAAAACTATTGCTTTTAGGTTTTTTAAAATTCAAAAGTGTCTGTTTAGGTTACGACTCCAAAAACATTTTTAACAAAACTTAAATGATTTGGACCGATTTTTAAAGGTTTTGGGCTACTGAGTTTTTTTCCTGTTTGGGCCAACCCAAAAATAGAAAAACCAATTCGATCGTTTTTTTATCAGGTCATGGTTCGTTGTTCAACAGTGATTCTTTTTGGTAAGCAGGTTAACCAATTTATTTTTTTGAAGTTTCACGTCAACAATCACATAACTAGTTGTTTTTAGTCTGGGCTCAATTGAATTTTTTTTTTACAATATTCTTTTTCCATTAAAACCTTTAAAAGGACCTCATTTTGATTTTCTAGAAAAATTCTTAAAATCCGAGTTTACTGAAAATTTAAAATAAATAGATATATATTTATTTTGTTTTCACTAAAAATGTTATCAAAATTTGAAGCTTTAAGTTTTAATTTATAAATTAATCCTAATTGAAGTCCTTAAAATCTTCTTTTCAAACACTCTTTGAATACCAAATCCTAACTCAGGTCCCAGGCTACAGATAGATGTAATTTTTTCAATTTTAATTAAATAAAAATATAATTGACTAAAATAAAATTATTTTATTTCTATTCTATCATTTATGTTTATCTAAATTAATTTTATTTGTTGTTTTAGTAATTATGTCTTATAATTTTATTGTAAAGAAATAAATATTAAACATATTTTCATATTTTAAAAAACATATTCTCATTTACAACACATTTCTAAATTAAAAAAAGAAAAGCAATTTGTTTCTTAAAAGAACTGCTTCCCTAAATCATTCAGAACCTTAATTTTCAATTTGGAGGAGATCGCCTACAATCTTCAATTGACGCTATTTCAACTTCTCTTTTTTTTTCTGCCTCGAATCATCCTATTTTTACAATAATCTATTTTAGCTTAATTTTTATATTAAAGATTATCATTATACACTGGAAAATAATAATAATAAAAAGTTAAAAGAAACAATCTAAAGAACAAAGTATAATTATTATAGTAAGGATCTGTCAAACTTTACAAAGACAAGACTCGAGATTCAGAAAACTTAATATACACAGAACTGGAAAATTTGACAGGGTTTTAGTCTCTTATTTAGAACAATGAAAAGGAATACACAAGACTAATCCAAATTATGACTAATAATGAAATCAATAGAAGGAGAAATTAATTGAGATAATTAAAGAAGGTTGGGTGGTGACCGGAGATCAATGGGCACTAACAAGGAAAGGATGCTGGCAAACCCCACATTCAATTGTCTCAGAACCCGAGCTGGGAACTTGGACCTGCAACATTTCTCACTCAAATCAGACACACAATCTACAACAACATAACACTTCAATATCCGCTTTGCAATCCAGAAATGACCATGGATTGCACACACACACACACACACACCTGCAAATGAACGGTGCAGATAGGACAGGCAACCTCCTTCATCCGTCTATCAGATCCATCTGACTTGGAACCTGACCATTTCATCAAGATCAAATTAAATTGTCCATTTCAGAAGGGTCAAATTTCCATTATCCAGGTAACACTTTAAACTAAACATAAATATGTAACCCTTTTGCATTTTATTTCACTAATATAATAATATACAAATATTCATTCGTGAAAATAACTCAAAAGTTAATTATTGAATTTAAGTTCAGTAACTTAATTTCTTCGATGGGCAGAAATGATAAAAACACCACTCAGGGTACAAGAAATTACCTGATGATGCTCTGCAATTTTTTTCCATCTCCTGTTTTATAAAATCATCACAACCAAACAATTCATGGAATTAACTGATCCAGATTTTAATAAATTAATGTAAGATGAACACTATAATCATCAATCTTAAAACGAAGGCATACCTCAAGCTTCCTAGCAAGATCCTCATGACTCTGTAAAGCAGCAGGTTTACTTGCCGTTTCCTTAGCAATACTCAGCCTCTGAGTCACTTCAGCCTTTAACACAACAATAGGCTTAAATGTTAAGTTATATTGACCAAGAAAAATAGCAAGTTTACATATGACAATTCCTTTCTCCAGAAAGGGATTACGAATAATATTATATGTTCATTCTTTCCTGCACTCAACCCTTCCATGGTTAAACCACTAACAGAAAAGCTATAAAGGAGCAGGGAAAATATTTCATGGTTAATCCACATGAAAGTAGATACTGCTCATCCTTCATAACCCTTCCATTGGTCAGTCACCCAATGATAGGCTTAAAATTAAAAGACAGCTAGAAATGCAGATTCTCTAAATGTTCAATCAAGCAAGTTAACAACCTATATAATATGTCCTTGACCCACAGTAATGACCACACACCAATACCTAACTGGTTGTGAAAACCATGAACAGGAGAAACCGCAACATACACCGTTTAGCTTTGAAAGAAATTATAAGAAACAGATAAATAAGCTTACCATGCATCGGTCGCAAACCCTAACTGGTTGAGCATTCTCATCAGCAGTTAGAGCGATTCTACCTTGAGTACATTTGTCACAGAAAATATCCCCACAGTTCCTGCAGTGGTGCTGAGAGAAAAAAGGATAATAGAGCATTAAACTTGAATCCAAAAGAAACACAAGCAGGAAACCCTTTTCATTAACACAGAATGAGATACCTTGCGCACAAAAGCTCCAAAATCAGTTCCACATGCAGTGCACTTTGAAACAGCTTCATCAGGGACCTAACCAGAAGAAGAATGCATAAATAAGCCCATTATGAACTTTTTAAATATTCTTTCTATTTGACCGGAACAGGTTTTAAAAAAAACTTCCTTAGGACCCTAATTTTACCCAATGATCTTTCTCCTCGGTGCCAGGCTTCATCAAGTTCATCCAATCACCAAATCCTTTCTTCTTTTCTGAAGGTTGTTCAGTAGTCTTTAGAGAGTCAGGAGGCCGACTTCTCCCACCCATCTCCTTGACCTGCAATTAAAAGGTGAAAGAATAGAGTCATAAGACTTACACATGCAAGTGTGAACGTATTTCTGAAGTACCAATCAGAGGACAACAAATGAAAAAAGAATCAAGCCATACATGATAGAGGATTAGTGGAAAGAAAGCAACAAAATCTCCAAAGAAAAACATTTTGAGCCTCAAACACTAGAAACACACAGATGCCTACAGCCTAAAGGCTACAGAAACCTGATAGAAGAAGCATGACAATTTTCCATATCCTTCACATGACTAAAAGGCTAATTATTTTAAAAATTTTGACCGCTGTAAATGAACTAGAATATATTGCCATTGCTCTCTCTTCTGATAGGCACTTTTGTCAAATTCCTAATGGTCGTTTTAAGAGAATGGTAATTATTCTTGCAGATTATATATTTCTTAAGCTACAATAAACCATGCAAAATGATAATTCACTATTTTCCTTCTCCAGACTCCTGAAAAGAAATGAGTAGACTTTGTACATATGTGTGTGTATGTCTTTCCATGAATTATTTACCGAGTGTGCATTTTAAGTCAGCTTTTGTGTCCATTTGCAGGAATGCAGAATTCATCCAAAGTATGACTCTAGAGAATTTACCAACCATGACCCGGGGGGGGGGGGGATAATGATAATGAAGAAGTGATAGAAACTAAACAATGAACTGTCATAAGAAATTAAGAAAATTATAACTCTCTGACACCAACCTGTACAGTTGCAGCTGTTACAATATCCAGAAGGGTGTTTGTAGTGTAACTGTTTGATTGCAACCCGATCCGACTTGGTTCAATGTCAACAGAGCTCTTCGACCAGAATGCAAAAGTAGATGTGTCGGTCACCTACATAAGAAGAAAATATACCCAATGGCCACGTCATTAAAAGAGAAAATTACAAAGTAAAACATATTGAGGAAGGAAAAAAAAATTAAAAACTTAAATACTATGTAACTTACTTCACATCTTGTGATGTTCTCAATGGGATATATTCTCAAAGTTCGGCTGGTGCTAGGGTCAAGCATACGAATACCATCTAAACCAATCTGACACCAAAAAGATGAAGCTATATTATGAGTCTAAAGTACTGGATGAATATAAGAACGCATTTATCTGCTATTAATAGGAACAACAATATAAATAAACCATACAGAACTAGAGACTTCCAATATGAACTAAAATGTTTGATTAACCATACAGAACTAACGAAACTCCAAATCATTTTAGCCATTCAGTTTAAATTCACACATAATTCAACATACTGGAATTGATGCCAGGAACTTCATCTTTCCAGACAAAATTAAATCAAATTCAACCAACCTAATTAAGAATTACCTGGCAAATTACATCCACGGGGCCTTCTCCTCCACCTTCACTCAACAACTTAACCCGAAACTTCTGGACCCCACTCTTTACGGCTTCCAGGGTCTCCGCCTTAGGCACCGCCCTCACAATCTTACCAGAAGATGAACCTGACGAGTCCTTCCCAGAAGGGAAATTAATGGCCCGCCCATAATCGTCGAATTGGACCCAAGTCGATGATTTTGGGGCTGTGCCACTTGCCCCATAAGGCTCCACCTTTCCTCCTTCATAAGCATAAACCCCATCACCGTATCCACCATCATCACCGAAGTGTGAAAAGCTATCATATCGCTTACCATAGAGATCGGATCCCATATCGTATCTGCTCTGGTTATATCGTGCTCCGAATTTATCGTCGAAATAACTGCCACTGCTTTGATCCAATTTCATGGAATTATCGTAGGGGTTGTCATAAGCAGGAGGGACAGAGGATTGTGATGATCCTATTTGATTATATGGGGTTGAATAGTATGGCGGAATAGGGTTGGGGTTGGAGTCTGGCGGAGGAGGTACATAGCTAGGATGCTGATCATAAGGCTGGTAATAAGGTTGCTGGGAGACAGGTGAATCATAAGGCGGGAAAGAAGGGGCAGCGGGAGCCGACGTTGGCGCGATCGGATGCTGATTGAAAGACGGTTGCGAATTCAGGGTAGTTGGCGGCGGAGGAGCATAAGAGGGATCAGGATTTTGGTAATCGGAAGGGGAAAAAGGCGGTGCTGATGCGTAAGGTGATTGATGAAATTGGGATGGGTTGGAGGTGTTAGGGTTTGAAGGGTGATAATAGGAGGAGCTGAAATCTCCTTGTTGCATGGCTGATCTGCTCTGAATCCTGAATTTGATGCTAACTTCTAATACTATGCCGAATTTGATGGGTTATTATTCCGTCTTCCGAAAGCAAGTGTTAAATAATTTAATTTTGGCAATAATTTCACACACCAAATGATGATTAATCATTATTGCCCTCTGGATTGAAGCCCATAACTTTCCAAGCCTGCTGGGCTTCCATTCCCTTTTATTTTTTCTTCGTTTGTGAGAATACTACTTATATCATGTACATTGCATGCAGTATGATGACTCTCATATTTAGAGTTATTTAGTATAATTTTCATAGTATTTTAGGAGTTAATTTTAACATTTAGGTTACTTTTTATTGCATTTTATAGTTTTTTAGATTACTTATACTTTATTTTATTTTTGCTTGTTTTTATCATTTTTATAATTACTTTGGATTCATTTGTTATTTTTCTTTCTCTATTTTTGGTCATAGATGAAGAAAAGAAAACTTGCAGCAAAGAGCCAAAAGTGGTGAACAAAAGTCTTTCACTCCACCAAATTTAATTCAATGTAGTGGACGTTCCACTACAACTTCTGCATACGATGGAGCGATGCGATTGAAGAACCAAAAAATAAGGGTGGTTAGATTTAAGAAAAAAAAACAAGGAGGAATAACTTGGGGATAAAGAACAACTCTCTCCCATTAAGAAGAACTTCAAACTTGCAAAGACAAGAAGAAAAAGAGATCTAGAGCGCTTAGGCATAAATTTTATAACTACTTTCTCTCTAGATTGTTTCTTTTTATTTTTTATTGATGCAAGTTTGTTTTAAATATTTTCTTGTGTAATTTTTCAACTCAATATGAACTAAACTCTATTTTCTTAGAATAATAATGAACCATATTTCTTAGTTAATTAAATTATTTTCTTTTTGATTGTTTTGATCATTGTTAATTATTTATTCATTCCAAGGCTTATTTAATCTGCTTGCCCAACCACCAAGTTGTATTAATTTGATAATCTTTATTCTTCTTGAAGGAGAAAATTAAGGTTGCGATCTAGACTTAATAGATTAGGATTAACTTTAGTAGTGTTGACGAATGAGTTAATTTGTCGCTAGGATGGGTGTAATAGCCCAAATTTTCCTGGCCCACATACAGTTCAAAAATTAAAAAAAACCAAATAAAAATAAATAAAGTCCAAAAATAATAATATCCATTTACAGATAGCCCAATAACCCAAACAGATCCCAAATACCCACTTAACCTAGCCCAAACCAAAACCCAATTAACCTAGCCCAGCTAATGTGGAAACAGAAAACCCTAACAGTATCCAGCGCCGCATTAGCCACGAGCGCCTCCTTCTCCCCACGCCTCCACGCGCTGCGCCATGCCACGTTATCGTACGACCATTCCTACAACAAACGAAAGACGAACAACGCAGCAGAGTCAGATCCCCGCGCGTGTTGCGCCTCCGCGCCAGGTCCACGCGCGCCTTCTCCAGGCTGGCCACGTCCCTCTTCCGTACGACGGTTTCACTGCAAAAACACGCAGCAAGAAAAGCAGAAAGGGGACAACAATAAAGAAAATAGGCAATAGGAGAAAAAATAATAGCAAAAATAAATTAGAATTTTTATTATGATTGTATTTTTATTTTTATTTTATCTCCGGCTATAAAAAGGGAGAAAAACAATGTAAAAGGGGCCTTTTTTTCCTTTTTTACACACACGATATCAATACAAAGGAAAAAAAAACATTTTAACAAAGCAAAAATCGTTCAAAAGGTGATTAGCTTCCCGATTATTGTTTGATTCTTCCTTTTTCTCTCTGAGTTTGCATTCGTTTTCATCGTTTTTATCTTTTTGAAATAAAAAGGGAGAGCCCTTAACTAGTTAAGCCGGCCGTCGAATCCCTCGTTGGTTTCATTTGGAACCAGATGTTTGGGAACTCTGATGCTGAAGCGGCGCATGGGGGAGGGCCTCTCTGCCTTAGGTTTTCTTTCAAAATAAAAGAGGGCTGCTGATACTTTAGGTTTTTTTTTTGGTTTTAAGCAACATAAGATGACGTCGTTTGACGCCAATGCTATGGTTTCAAAACGGCGTCGTTAAAGGCCTACAACCCGCGCGGTGACCCGACCCGGGGAAGGATCCGCGCGTCCAGCCTTTCTGGTCTTTTTGCACTCCAAGTCCTCCTTGTTTGCGTTTGATTTCAAGCTAGTTTATGTTCTTTCTTTAAATTGGATTGCGTAATTTCCCGCGAATTTCATTCCGGTCCTTATGCAACGCAGCGTTTTGGGGACAAGATTTTTCCTGTTTCAGTCCCCCATGTTATTCGTGCTTTGTAATTTGGTCCCAACCTTTTATTTATTTTAGATTTCCTCCCTGAGTTACTGTTTTAATGCCAATTAAGTCCTTTGTTTTGTTATTGTCGCTATAAAATTATTTAAGTGCCTTAGTTACTATTGTTATCATTGGTATTACTATGTTAGTTTACATGTTTATTTATTTCTACATATATACAATATTTTATTTTGTTATTACTGAAATATTACAAATATTTTATTTTAGATCTTTATGTATATATATATATATATATATATTCATTTGAATTTTAAAAATCACACAATAGCATTTCATGATCCTTTCATAAATATATATATATATAATTTATATTAAAAGTATTTTATTGTACATATGTATGTAATATAATGTTATTAACTTCAAATCGTAAATTTTATTTTTAGGCACAAATATTTTATTCTTTCTAAACTTGCTATTCTATTTTTATATACATTATTATTATGTATATACTATTGTTTACATTAAATTTTTTATTTTATCTAGATCAAAATATATATTAATTTTAAGATTTATTCACTTTTATTTTTTACTTACAATTCTTTCTTTAAAATTCATTTAAACATTTTATTTTTAGTTATGTTATAAAATGGCTTCAAATTTTATATTAATTACCCTTTTTTATATATTTTTGTGTACATTTTAAATCCTAAATTTATTTGCTCTCATTTTTGTTTTAGGAGTTGCATTTTATTTTCCTTTTAGGTTGATAAATTTTGAATGTTGGTGTTAATATTTGCATAATGTATAGTTGAAATTATTGTTATTATGTTTATTCATGTTTATTTATTGATTCATTATCCATTGGAGCGTATTTTCTATTCAAATTTTGCATGATTCATTGTTTATTTAATTACTGTGTTTTTTTTGTTTTGATAAAAGCATTAGAATCACTTTTTTGACAAAATACCGGTATTCGCGATTCTCGAGAGAAGTGTGCCCTAACTCACTGGGCTTCATTTTTTTTCCGATGAATTTAGATAGCCGAGTACCTCTTTTGTAATAAGACCATTTGATTTCTAAATAAAGCTTTTAGGGATTTCAAAACGTTGGATCCTAACTTACTGGATATGACATTTTGCTATCTCGAGTTAAGGATTTTAAAATAAAGGCAATATTTGGTGTTTAGGAATGTCGAGAAATTGAATTCTAACTTATTGGATTCTGATTTCTCGATTGACCCAAATAACCAAATATCCTTCTCAAAATACAAGAATTTTTTAAAAAAATTTAAAAGATATACATAATTTTGAAGAATGGACTGTTACACCTTAACTCACTGAGTGTGACGTTTATTACTTTGAAATGGGTATGTCTTATCATCTGATTAAGTTATGTAAGTTTTCTCACCAAAGGATCGCATTTTTAAAATCTTTTCAAAATTTCGACACTAAAACATTAAGCAATCGATTCAGTACTAATTTTTGGGCGTCACGAGGGTGCTAACCCTTCCTCGTGCATAACCGACTCCAGAACCTGTTTTCTCAAAATTCGCAGACCTAAAATTATTTTCAAGGTGATCCGATCACACCACAATAAAAGATCGGTGTTCACTCCCATTTTCATTTTTAAAGTCGATCCCTATTTTTTAAATAAAAAAGATGGTTTCGACAATGGGAATACAATTGATGCCTTAGTCAACCCAATAGGTTTTTTCTTAGTGACTTCACCTGACTTGTCTAGTATAGGAATTTAGCTAGGGAGGAAGGGGGATTAACTTAGCTAGATACTGGTAGGGTCTAGTTAATGTCATTGAATATTGGATTAGTAATTACATAGATTGAATAAATGAATGTGAGATATTTGATTAACTAGACTAGGTAAAGTTAGAGTTCCGAGTCTTTAAAATTGATTGAGAAATTTAGAAATTTTCATTGTTTTAGTTTGATCAAATATTCATAATTTGCTTAGTTTAATTTTAATAGTAATTATGTAACAACTAGATTTTCAATGGTGTCGAAAAAGGTAGTCTGGGAACCCTATTTCAAGAATCGGGTCTTTAAATATTAAATAAGAATATTTACGGAGTTGGTATAAAAATATATTAAAGTTTGGTCCCTCAATTTTGTCTATAAATTGTTTAATTTAGGTATAAAGACTAAATTATAAAAGTCTTATCGCTATAAATTTTTAATTGGACAAAAACTTGTGGACTTAAATTGCAGTTAGCCACAGGTCCAAAATGGTAATTAAACCATTTTGTAACATGAGTTAGTTGCATTTGATGACATCTCCCACTTATATTAATTAAGATTAGTTTATTATAAATTGAACCATGCTAATGATAATTAAATTAGTTAATTAATCACTAATTAAACAATATAAGTTAAAATAATAAAATATTTCATCTTATTTTCTTCTCCATTTCTTTTTTTCATAGATTAAAGGAATAAAACCTAAGAAAATTCAAGAAACATTAGGACCTCCATTAGTAAGTAAATTTAAGTAATTTTTTATATTTTTATGTTTTTGAAGTCATGAGAGCTTAATTTAGCTAGACCATGAACCAATTTGCAAAATAAAGTTTTTGAAAGTTTTCATTGTTGATTTCTTGAACAAATTAGTGTTAAATTGATAGATTTTAAGCTATATATGAAAAAGGTCTAGATTGTAATGTTTAAATTGTTAGCTTTGTACATAAGGACTAAAGTGAATGAATTGTCAAATTGATGTGAAATTTTAGTCATAATTGATAGTAGAGGGACTGTAATGAATGTAATTGTAATTAGTTTTAAAATCGAGGCTCAAAATTCAAAGACATGGCTATTTCGATTTTAGGGACTAAATTGAATAAAATGAAAAATTTAAGGGGCATTCAAAAATTGGAATTAAATAAGTTCATGCATATCATGGAATGATATAAAATGTTTGGTATTGATGAATTGTCTAAAATAATTGTTTAGATCAAAAATTGAATCAAACTAGATAATTAGGGAAAAACCAAAATTGTCGAATAGTCGCTGGAGATTCAATTTATTTGTTGTTTTGACCAGGTAAGTTCATATGATATTTATGCGTTTAAATAATTATGAGTTTTATTTGTATATATATAATTGATAGCGAATTAATTGGTGATACATTGGTATAAAATGTGAGATTTGGACTAAATTGTAAAGAAGTGTTAATTTGTGTAATAGATGCACGTTTGAACTTAGTAAATGTAAGATATGATTGGCATGTAAATAGGGTTTTTGTGCACTATTGTATGGGATTGGTTACAGATATTACTGAGATCCAACATTTGTTGCGGACTTTAATGTGACACAAGTTTAGCCTAGACTGGTAATCTGATGTCCGTTTTAAAGGTTTAGCCCGGATGGGCAACCTAACATATATATTTTTAGCTTGGATAAGAAACTAGACGTATCGTTATAAAGGTTTAGCTTGGACTGATAACTTGACACGAGTATACTTAGCTCAGACGAGCAACTGGAGTAACAGAGATACATGTGTATCCGAGTCCGTTTACTAGTGCAACACCTTATACTCGACCTGATTTATTGGACCTAGATATAGGATGCCACAATACATAAATACTTGACAAAAAATTTACAACTGGAGAAAACCATACTAAGCACACTTCTTATTTATTTATATTTTTTCTGAGTCAAAAGATTTTGAAAGAAACATTTATTAATTACTACAGATTATCAAAAGAAGTATAAGACATTACAACTTAAATATTTGTTAAAACAAACTTATTCATGGCGTAGAGTACTATTCGCAATATTCCCTAGAGTTCCCCTCTGTATGCATAATATCGCACCTCGAATTGTCACCTTGGCACATTCTTGGCTTGGTCCCTTTTGGTGTATTAGTTCAATTCCTAGAACATGTATTACAAATAGACGCCCGTAAGTTCAATGTAACTTAGTGAGTCTCAACCAATATTACCTTTAAAAGTTGTTGAATTCCTCGACTTGAAGATTCAGGACTTCCTTTCAGACTTTGGTAGATACTTTGTTTATTTCCAACGGATAACTATATGCCAACCTTTGCATTTGACCCCCTTATGCACATTCTGCTTGATCTGCCACAATTTGATATGGCAAATTAGGCTTTCTTAATTTACTTAAGAAGTTTACTCTCGAGCAAAGTAATGTCTTTGTCATAGTTTTTTCTTGTTTTAATTTTTAGATTTTTTAGTTAACAAGTGTAAATGTCTCGCTTTTACTCATTTTGTGAACCAATTTGGCCAATGGTGTCATTGGGGAACCTAACGTGTGGTTGAGTGGTGTACGAAAGTGTTGGAGGTTGAAAATGAGAAAAAACGACAGTAAAAAAAGGGTATCGATACCTCCAATAGGATGGAAGATTGGAAACCATCCTTTAGTGGCATCGGGATATTCACCACCAAGAAGATCCATAAGTTCGAAACTAACTAGGGTATCACGATATCCTCTTCTAGGTATCGTGACATCAACATCGTGAGGGGGACAAAATTGGACAAAAAGGATAATCTTTGTCCACCTGATCCACCAATCACCCAAGGCTTGTGTACGGGAAATTTCGGCAACAAAATTTTATTAACATTCAGCCTAAAATAGCCAATTTTGGTTGAGGAGGAGAGAGACACACATTACTTTAGTTCCTCTAAGTTTTCTTTAGTTTTTCTACAACTTTTCTATGATTTTTATTTTCTCTTTTTCTTTCTTAGTTTAGGGTTTATTTTTTTGCACTTACTTCTTATTCTTAGTGTTAGTTAAGGTATTTATCACTGTAGCTTAGGTTTATTTGCACTTTCAGTCTCTATACCTTGATTGTAAGATACTTCTAGTTCTAGTTTAATGTATGTTAGTTTCTTTTACTTTAAATCAGCTAAAGTTTGTTCTTTTTATGTTTATTGCTTTAGATTTTCTTGTTGAATGCCGTTAGTTTAATGTTCTTTAAGTTTTCTTGCACAAAAATCCAAACTTTTATATTTTTATTAAACTTTTCTTTAATGTTTTCTTTGCCTTTCATTTCCATACCCATTCTCTTTATTTTCAGCATGAATAGCTAAACCAAAAAAGGGGATTGGTTGATGGAGATGTGAATAAGTTGATTTTTTTGGACAAGGGACTAAATTATAATAAATTGGACTAAATTGAATAGACCTAAAAACTTAGGAAGTGATGTTCCTAAGGGAATATTCCCCATAAGGGAATATCATTAGTCCTAAATTAACCGGTGAGATCGAGAGATAAATCGGATTAATTTGTTTAAGTTGGTAAAATTAAGATCAAGAGATAAAATAGACCTACTTAGTAATTTAAGCGATTTTAGTCCCTCATTTGAAGATCGGTGAACCACATCGAAATCAACTAACCACCATTAGTCATTTATTGATTAATCTCTTAGTTTTGTACTATTTACAATTTGGTCCCTAGATTGCCATATTCAATTTTCATACAAAACTTTCTTGTTATGATTTGTCATACTATAAAATCATATAAGTAGCTGCTTAGATTCTGTAGTGTACGCTATTTATCACTAGATCACAATCTCCTTTGGGTTCGATCATTGGAATACTTTAGTGTTTCATTGTAACACTACAAATATTACAATAGACATGTATGCTTGCAGTCACCACTTAATTGGTAGGTCACAAACTTTATGCCTTATCGCAGATCCTATTTCACAATCTATTTGAAGATAGAAGTTGGATACATTCTTCAGAATGATATACATATAGATACTACTCTTGGCGGATTCTTATACTAGCTCTGGTGGGTTGTAAGAATGTCAGTTACATCGTATCTTCAAGTCGATCCAAACAAACAAACGTGGTCTGATGAATGTAATATTTTAGATCATCTAACAGAAACCTAGATGACTTTGATACATAATGTGAAAATTACCTACTTTGGCAGACACTTAAACCACCCATAATTATAGATACGCCAAGCTCTCTGTCTTGGTAGATTTTTAAGGCGGATTCATCAGTTGGGTACATTACCAATAATTCTTTCAGAAAATACCTCAAAGGCATACCTAGATCTCGCTACAAAGGCGGACAAACAACTTGCCACTTAGGCGTTATAGAATTCGTGATATAGGCTTTCTAGATAACTTTGTCACTAAGGCTTCCTAAATAATACGCCACATAGACTTTTCAAATAAATCGCCATAAGGGCTTTACAGATAACTCGCCCAAAGGCTCTATTTGGTTTTCCACCAATACACCACATAAATTGTCATATTTGATGATTTGGATTTTCCTAAACTCATCATCGCCTAAGTTTTGTCCATGATCGCCCTCGGGATACGCAAAAACCCTAGTAGACAAATGCGGCTCATCCATCTTTTCTAGAATGTGCCATGGCCATGGTTTTTCCACACATTTGCCACACTGGCCATTTTTCATGTTTAATGTCCTGACGGGCCTCATGTCTATGATCTGGCGGGCTATATTTTCGTCATATTGGCCTTCGTGTTTACTATCTCAACGAATGTCATCAAAACACCATCGTAGAGTCTATTATCATATCACATACTTTCCTGACACCCCACCCGAACCGCTTTATCACCAACCATACTTGGTCATGCATCATTCATTTAACATAATGAACACATTTACATAGATTTCACTCATACCCATAACAGAATCATAGATCCCAATGCATAATTTCCCACGCATGATTACCACACATCGTCATATTCGTGTAGCACATCGTACACTTCATTTACATATATGTAGATGCTTCATAGAAAACACACATGCATACAACAAATTTTCAATAAGACATGCATTACTATAGGGACATCAACTATACAAAGAATCATCATAAAATAACATACAGGGGTTAGGTCTAGAGACTTACTAGAAACAAACATTTATCTAGACCCGAAGCTTCTATTTCGATCGTCCTTCTGGATTTAGCAGTAGTAACTATTTAAAAGGTCATGGAATTTTCATTAAAATCTCTATTTACAGATAGTTTGCTAATGTTTCAACTACATGCAACCCCCATGTAGGGCCTTTCACTCACACCCTACTATTCTTATGTCTTTTAACATCCTTACTCTTTAACAATCGTAACATACAAAGCTATAAGACTTACCGGAAGGTTGAATCATCCACTGATTAAAAAAAATCTAAGCTCTAGCTTAACGAAAAAGAAGAGAACATTTAGGTTAGAAAGAAGGACCAAGATGTAGAGCAGAAAGAAAAAACCATCTGGAATGCCTCCAGCTACATATACTCCTGGTCCCCCTTTTGTTGATTTTGACAAGTGGCGATGCTTACTGAAATTTTCCCTTAATTTCTCTACAAAATCTGGGGGAAAAATAAAAGAAAATCCAATGAAGATGAACATTTCTTTTTGACCAGTCATGGAGAGGGTCAAATCAACTCAGTTGACTCCCAACCAATCCCGTTACAAGAACCCACTTGAATAGTGTTTAAGCAAACTGAGCGTACTATACCTTGGTGGTGACTCACGTATAGCATGGTCTTAAAGACAATTAAGTCTTTTACAGCTTCTCATACACTTAGTAGGCTCTTCATCTCAGCCAAAACTCTAAAGTGTACTCTCCCTTAGGCATATTCTTTTTTCAATTAAATATACCTCAAAATTTAATCCTTATATACCGCTAATGGGCTGATACTTTAATGTTAGTATGAACCAATACTCTAATTCACCAGCAAGCCAGCAAGGTAGTGGATTATGCTACCATAGTGCGCCAAGACAACTAACATGCATACCTCACTCTCCTTTTTGGATTTGTCATTTTTTGGGGTGTGACAACTCTCCTCTTTTTCACGAAAATTTTGTCCTCGATTTTTTTTTACCAACCTGGTAACACCATTACCAATTATATGTGACCAAATTATATGTGACCAACTTCCTGGATCAGATGTGGTATACTGCTTGGTGAAATGCCCAAACATAGTCATAATAGACTTCTCGTCCATGACAAATACTCTAGAAATTCCAACTGATATGAATGTAGACAGACAATCTCGATTGGCGAATTCTAAGCTTGCGATCATAATTGGCAGGTATCCCCGTGTTTTTAAACATCCCGTAGCCTTAGCCTTGACAAGTGTTAAGCTTTGATTAAAGAATTTGAACGGTTGGCTTTGAAGTTAAAATTTCTCATAGACGCTTAATTATTTTAAGTATTAGGTGTTTAACACCTTCCCCAAAATATTTCACTACATCATTGGAGCCCTAATTTTATTTTCTATCAAAGTCTCTTTGCCTTTTTTCGCCTTCAAATCACAACTTCTTCAGAGGTAACTCTCATTATCTTTCTTTTACTATTACTCAAAATGGTCAGAACTACTTCTCGTGGAAGAGACCGTGGTAGTCGTGCCCCAAGTAGTAGAAGTGACAGCCCTAGAAATGCTATCGAGATTGGACCTAGAGGTCTTGATGGTACCCGTCACATGCTCGCTTCTTTATATGAATGCAACACTAGTGAGGATGATCTAACTCGATACCTAAGGGCTGGAGGTATCCTTCGTCCAAACTTTGCGTATGATTTTCGTTTAGTCTAAGGGGAGTGTCATTAGCATGACAATACCGAGGGCTTTATTTTTCCAATCTTTCTGCTCGAGGATAGCTTTCACTTGCCTCTTCATGCCTTCTTTTGCTTGGTGCTCGACGAATATGGAATTATACTAAGGCAACTCTTCGCCCTTTTCTGGTGGACATTGGTAGCTTATTTCCTTGACTTCTGCTTGCACCATGAGTCGCCCATACTTGGCATTTTCCAAAGGATTTATCAACTCAAAATTAAAAGACAAGGTCCCTCGGCCGGGATGGCCCATTTTAGTACACGCTAGAGTTACGACCCCATCATCTAAAAGTGGACCTTAAACCTCTATCTCAGAAGGGATAAACTCTTAAGAGTCAATTGCAAGCTCAGAACTGATTTTGGCTTCCTCACATTATGGTCTATACCCCAAGAGGACATATTCCTACAAAGCCAACATGTTGATTTGGAAATTGTTTTTAAGCAATTTAAGCGATTAAGGATTGATGGTTACTATCCAGAATGTTTTTCAACAGTACTTACAAGGTCTGAGTCCAAACGGTCGTCGGGCGAATGGCCTTCTACTATGGGAAAATTATGAAAATGTTCTTTCTGCTAAGCTGGTTTGGCCTTACAATGCCAATGATGATTTGACACGAATTCAAGTGGGGTGGATGAGGGAGCCTCACTTTTTTTCTATGAGACTTGTGGACTACGTCCACGCCATTGGAATATTATTTGTTATGGTACATCATCCGCTCCTTCTCCCGGTCAAGCTAACTCTCCTGTTTTTGTTGCAAGGTCTTCTTCTCCTTCTCGTACATTTAGTACCTCCCCGCCTACTCCAATAGCTAACATGGACTCCTTTGCATTATTAGATGCAATTTGTGAAAATGAAGGAGTTTTCGTCATACCGTCGAGAACAATGGATGATAAAGCTCAGAAAAGGCCAAGGGTGGAGGGAAGCACCCAAGACACCGAAGGCAGTGAACGCCTACAAATTGGTTCATCACAGATTTAGGTTACAAATTGAGAGCCATCACTTATCCTGCCCTTGCCTTTTCTCCTACTCCTGTTATGCTAGTAGAGTTTGCCAACTCTGTAGACTCTCCAATCCATGCCACAAATCCACCTGCTGCAGTATTTACACCAGAGACAATACGCCAAAACCAGCCAAAGACCCCTCTTGGTTCCTTACTCATTAATACTCCATCTAGCGTAGCATGTAAAATTTTCCCATGACGAGATCTCTTAAGGCTGAGGAAATATCCCTTCTCTCTTGATTTCATCCAGTAGTAGTAGAATAACAACTTGCCCTAGCATACAAAAAAGGTTTTCCTCTCTTTTTCATCCTCAAATCCTCATCTACTCACACTCTCAGTGCTGGCAGGGTCCTTTTAAGTTTTAGCAGCTGAATGCGAGCTTATGAGCTAGGCCCTTTAAGAGTCTTGCAATCACAATAGCGTCAAACTAGCGGGCTTAGAAGAAATATGCATTCTGGTGAACAGTCCTCAGCTCAACTACGCCAGACTCATGAGGAGGCTCTTAGTTAGATTAAAGAGCTTGAATCCTCCATCTCTTTTTAGAATGCCAAATATGAAAGTTTAGAAATCCAGGCCAAGCAGATGGAGGAAAAAGTTAATCAACTAAGGTCTAGAGAGTTCTATTTGGAGGAGAAATTCAAATCTCAAGACCAATGAATTTTATCAGAGTTGGAACATATATGCCAATCCAACGAGGAAGCTTTGAAAAATATACTAGGACACTAAAAAGAATATGGCAGAAGCCTTGCCCATACTACAATCCAACCTGATCCTTCATGCCCAAGTTGTTACGGGTCCTCTCAATCTGAGTCGAGTGAACTTCAACTGCTTACAGAAGGTCACCATTGAGTCATTAAACTTTAATGTTTATAATTCTAAGGGCGAAGATTAGGAGAAGTTCTAGAGGGAATGGAAGCAATCAACCAACTTCTTCATCTCCAGAGAGCTAGAAATAGATGAGGCAAATTTGGAAGAGTCTGATGCTACTGAAGGAGTCCCCAAGGAACGCCCTCAGCCAGAAAGAGTCCCTACTAAACCCACTGACCAACCTTTAGAGGAGGGAGATTGAAGACTATTTTTTTTGTACTAAATTTCTATGTTCAGCTTGTATCATCTTCCTTCTCTTATCAATCCCAATTCCAACTAGAATTCATTCTTATCATTATTTAAAATTAAAATTCCATATCTTTTTGTCTTCTTATCCTAATTTGAAATTATATCTTTTTTTTAAATAAATTCAAATTCAAATACAAATAGAAATCTATATCTTTTTATCTTTTATCATAACTAGAATTCAAATTATTCCTTTCCAAATCTTAATAGAATTTATCCTCATTCTTTCTATTTATTCTCTATTTTTTCTTCAAAACCCATACCGCAAAATTCTTTCAAATTCTTAAGTTCTTTCTTTTTCTCTTCCATTGTTAAATTAGTTTTCAATCAAGGAATTCAAAACCTTCAAAATTCATCCCTCTTTTCTCAAGTAGATAATCAATCTTTCCAAAGCTAAGGTTTATAAGTCTTCAAATCAAGTGTGGGATCTAAACTTAAAACATTATGTATGATTAATTTTAGTGTTAGGAAATTAAAAGAGTTGTTACGTGAACAGTATAATATGTGAACCTAGAGGAAATAACATGCGAACACTATAGGAATTGTAATGTGAACACTTAGAAGTTATATGTGAACCCATAGAAATTATATGCGAACCTTAGCTGTTTAATAGGTGTGTTTACATATTTAATTATTTGAACCCTATACATACTTTATGCAAACCCTTGTATATGCATCATTGTTATTCTTTGTATACGCACCAATATATGTGTATATGTGAGATTGATTGAATACATGATTGCATGGCATTTGATAATAATTTGTGACATTAAATGTGTTAAATAAGCATAGTATTAAATATTGATAATAAGTATGATATGATGAGTATATGTGCATATTACATGAAATTGGAAATAGAGAACGGAGGAGTTCCATTGGAGACAGTGGCAATTTAAGTCCACACCAAAAGTCAGTACTGCACGAAGTAGGCGGCAATGTCATCCAAAACGGAGAAGCTAGGATGGTAGGCTAAAAAGCCACAAAGCTAGGTTAACCAAGATGATAGTTTATGAGTAAAGCCATCTAAATCGGACAAGATGGGATGGTTGTTTTAAAACACCATCAAAACTGGACCAAACCGAGGTGGTAGTAATAGTCATTATCATTGATGACTAGTGAACGACCATTGTCGTCGAAAATCAAATTCGGGATGGCCAGTTATTGTTATGTGTTATGCGATATGGTGTGTCGAGCAATGCTCGAGGGCGGTTGAGATGGACGGGTGGGAAATTAAAATATAAATGCATCATAATTATATTATGTATATGTATTGATTTATTATATATTCCTCTTATTATGCTTAAATTATTATTATGCTATGAATTAAATACTTTACTGATCGATTGATTATATATAATGATTTAAGATTAGTCTCACTCTAAGCTGTTGTAAGCTCATTCCCCCTTTTCCTTACCTCTTAGGCAACGCAGAGAATAGGATTTGAATTGGCATTGGAGGACCCTCGAATTAGCTAGCCATTTTTTAAAGTTAAGTTCTACTATTAAGTTTTATTTAAACTTTTCCTTAATTGTTTATTTTGGGTTTGTAATTATTTAGTATTTTCTTGTTTTTATATCTTAGGTTTGGAATTTTTATCTTATTTATTTTGTGTATGACATTTAAATATTACTCTAATATTTGCATGCCATTCGGTTTAAAAAACTATCTTTTGATTTCCGTTGCTTTATAAAATAATTAAAGTTTTGAATAAATCCTTTCCTCAAAACCTTAATCAGTTTTTTTTTTCAAAATCTAACATTAATACTATTGTAATTAAATTACTAAGTAAATTCAGTTTAAATTAAATAATGTTTTTCCTAAAAACTAAAGAGCGATTTCCAAATCAAATAAACTCAAGTAAAAAGAATGGCTTTACGAGATCACTTCAGTGATCGAATGTAACGCTTTCAACTTAGTCGAAACTCCTAAACCTGGTTGAGGGTGTTATGTGGTACGAAATTCTACGATTGATTACAAATGATTTGATTTAGACTTGATTGTAAAGTTGGGATTTAAGAACTAAATTTCCAGCAAGAACTTTGAGAGAATTTTGCAAAAGAAGGTTTGAAGGAAAAATAGAGAATAAATAAAAGGAAGGAGGATAAATTCTATTAGGATTTGAAAAGAAGTAATTTAAAATTCAAATTAAGATAAGAAGATAAAAAGGTGATGGAATTTTAATTCTAATTGAATTTTGAAGAAGGATAAGAGATGAATTCTAGTTGGGATTGGATTGGGGTAAATTTCTAAGCTTTACAAACCTTTGGGGCATTATTGAAATTTTTCCAAAGTTGGGGTGCCACCTAAAATTTCCCTACTTTGGCCGAATTTAAAAGGAAAAGGAAGCGAAGAGGCGTCGATCAATCTTGGGCAAAGAGGGTGGAATAGGTGATGCTTGGCCATTAGGCTAATGCCCATTTTATGGTCATATTTTACCACATTTATTTCTTATACTAGATTAGCTTTCATCCTTTGTTGCTGAAAAGTAAAGAGGAAAAATACAAACAATGGGGCTTGAACCTTGGTTGTCTAAGGGTTTTATTAAGCTCTTAACTACTAATGCTAAGATCTAGTTGATGTCAAATTTAAAATTCTAACCTCCTAATTTTTGGGGTGTTACAACGAGATTCATTATCATATCACATACTTTCTCGACACTCCATTCGAATCGCCTTATCATCAACCATACTTGGTCATGCATCATTCATTTAACATAATTAACACATTTACATAGATTTCACTCATACCCATAATCGAATCATACTTCCCAACAAATAATTTCCCATGCATGATTACCACACATCGTCATATTCGTTTAGCATATAGTACATTTCATTTACATACATGCAGATGCGTTACAGAAAACACACATACATACAACTCCTCAATAAGACATGCATAACTATAGGGACATCAACCATACAAAGAACCATCATAAAATAAAATACAGGGGTCGGGTCTAGAGACTCACTAGAGGCCTACCTTTACTTCAACCCAAAGTTTCTGTTTCGATCATCCTTCATGATCCAGCAGTAGCAACTGCTTAAAAGATCATGAAATTTCCATTAAAATCTCCATATACAGATAGTTTACTTATGTTTCAACTACATGCGACCCTTATGCAAGACCTTCCACTCACACCCTACTATTTTTACGTCTTTTAACATCCTCACTTTTCAACAATTATAACATACAGAGCTATAGGACTTATTGGAAGGTTGAATTATCCACTGATTAAACAAAACCTTAGCTCTAGCTTAACGAAGAAGAAGAGAACATTTAGGTTAGAAAAAAGGATCACGACGTAGAGCAGAAAGAAAAAAACCATCTGGAATGCCCCCAACTATATATATACTCCCAATCATTGTTTTGTGGATTTTGACAAGTGGTGTAAGGCCCTAAAAATAGGTCTAGTCATTTCGGGTAAGTTTACTAGGTTCCGAGTGAAAATTAAGAGTTAATTGGGTTTATTAGTGAATTTTTAGTTAGCTTAATTCCATTTAAAAATAGGGAAATAATATTCCAAAAAATTAAAAATATTTTTAGAAAAATTAATTTTATATTTTAAAATAATTTTTGGGTAAAATAAATGTTTTAGTTCAAATTAGAATTGAAAAATAAATTAAAATGAGGGTTTAATTAAGAGGATTTAAAATATTAATTACATAGGACCATTTTGCAAAATGAGGGAAATATTTGAGTGGTTCTATGGAAAATTACCCATATTTTCAGAATTTTGGAGGCAAAGGATTATTGAGTAAAACAAGGGAATTATGTGAGTGGGGCTTGATGGCAATTTCCCCAATTTTTGGAAATCAGGTGGGGGTTCTTCAGTTCAAAAATGCTGCAGCCTCCTCACTTCACACACAATTCTCACCCAATTTCTAAGCATTTTCTCTCATTTTTCATTTTCATTTTCGAAGTCCATATATCAAAGATTGGATCTCATCTTTTATTCTCTCAAAATTCTCCAAAAAAGATTTCCAAAGTTGAGAAAAAACTCATCCGAGTTCTTCAAATATCTTGATCCAATCTTCAATATTGGTGATTCCAAATCGATTGAAGGTATTTTCTAAACTCAAAATTCATTCTAATGTTGTTTTTAATCATTATTTTCAATCTAAATTGAATAAAATGGTTTTTCAAATCTTGATCTCTTAACTATTGAACATGAGATTCATCAATGGTGAATTCATGGTTTTGAGTTGGAATCGAAGTTTAAATGAATATTTAAGCTTAAATCATGTTTATTAAGAGGTCTTTTTATCAGAAAACAAAAGATCAAACTCATTTGGTTGATCAATTTTGACAAATCCATTTTTAACTAACATGAGTTGATTTTCCAAAAAATTATGAAATGGTTTGTTTGATGAAATTGATGCTTAGGTTTTGTGTTGATAGATTAGGAATGATGTTTGGAAATGGTTTTTGGTGCAGAGAATGTCATTTAGGGGCTGAAATTTGTGTTTCTGCTAGATCGTGAGTTTTCGGTAAGGTAGATTGGAGAGGCTTTTTAGATCTGTGTAGTTCATGATTTTTCAATTTTCTTATTGTAAATGATAGCTTGTAACATGTATTTTACCTCTGTTTAAGATCCACATTGAGGAGGGGCCACTGCTAATTAGAATTGAGGTCCAAACACAGCTACTTGATACACTTTGGCTTGATAAGTAAAGTGTGAATGTGAGTGGTTTTTAAAGGCAATTGGTAAACATGCGTATTTACATTCTAAATTGAGGTTTTGAATTTTGTTTCTACAGATTCAATTTTATTTCAAATGGTTCTAGAATACGTTGCATGAGGATTTGAATTCGAAGCTTCACTTCAGTACAGCGTATCATCCGCAATCAGATGGTCAGTCTGAGAGGGTGATCCAGATTATCAAGAATATGCTTCATAGTTGTGCTATTGATTTTGGTGGCATCTAGGAGCGACATTTGTCATTGGCTGAGTTCGCGTACAACAACAGTTATTAGAGGAGTATTCAGATGACACCGCTTGAGGAACTTTATGGTAGAAGGTGTAGGATTCCACTATGTTTGTTGGACATGAAGGGTAAGGCGAAACTTATTTGTAAGCGGTTGAAGCCTACTTCAGACAGGCAGAAATCTTATGCTGACTTGAGACATCGAGATATCGAGTATCAGGTTGGTGATAAGGTGTTTTTGAAGGTCTTACTTTGAAAGAAATTTTATGCTTAGTTTGAGGTTCATTGGCCCTTACGAGGTGATTGAGCAGATTGGATCGGTTCCTTATCGTCTTCTGTTGTCGCTTGAGCTTGAGCGCATCCACGATGTCTTTCATATTCAATGCTTCGAAGTTATAGATCAGATCCTTCCCATTATGTTCTTGTTGAGGAGATTGAGGTTCGATCTGACCTTTCGTATGAGGAGGAACCGATTGTGATCTTAGACCGTGAGGTCAAGGTGCTGGGCAGTAAGACGGTTACATTGGTGAAAGTTTTGTGGCGTAACCACAAGACTGAGAAAGCTACTTGAGAGCCGGAAGATATCATGAGGCGTCAGTACCCATATTTGTTCGATTCAGGTAAATTTCTGGGACAAAATTTCTTTTAAGAGGGGGAGAGTTGTAAGACCCTAAAAAAGTCTAGTAGTTTTGGGTAAGTTTACCGGGTTTTGAATGAAAATTAGGAGTTAATCGGTTTTATTAGTGAATTTTTAGTTAGCTTAATTTCATTTAAAAATTGGGAAATATTATTTTGAAAAATAAAAATATTTTTAGAAAAATTAATTTTATATTTTTAAATAATTTTTGGGTAAAATAAATGTTTTGAGTCAAATTAGAATTGAAAATTAAATTAAAATAGGCGTTTAATTGAGAGAATGTAAAATATTAATTACATAGGACCATTTTACAAAAGAAAAGAAATATTTGGGTGGTTCTATTGAAAATGACCCATCTTTTTGGAATTTTGGAGGTAAAGGATTATTTAGTAAAACAAGGGAATTGTGGGAGTGGCTCGATGTCAATTTCCTCAATTTTTGGAAACCAGGTAGGGGTTTTTCAGTTCAAAAACATTGTGGCCTCCTCATTTCACACACAATTCTCACCCGATTTTTAAGCATTTTCTCTCATTTTTATTTTTCATTTTCAAAGTCCACATATCAAAGATTAGATCTCAGTTTTTATTCTCTCAAAATTCTCCAGAAAAGATTTCCAAAGTTGAGAAAAAACTCATCCGAGTTCTTTAAAGATCTTGATCCAATCTTCAATATTGGTGATTCCATATTGATTGAAGGTATTTTCTCAACTTTAAATTCATTCTAAGATTGTTTTTAATCATTATTTTCAATCTAAATTGCATAAAATTGTTTTTCAAATCTTGATCTCTTAGCTCTTGAACATGAGATTCATCAATGGTGAATTCATGGTTTTGGGTTGGAATCAAAGTTTAAATGAATATTTAAGCTCAAATCATGTTTATTAAAAGGTTTTTGATCAGAAAACAAAAGATCAAACTCATTTGGTTGATCAATTTTGACAAATCCGTTTTTAACTAAGAACATGAGTTGATTTTCTAGAAAATTATGAAACAACTTGTTTGATGAAATTGATGCTTAGGTTTTGTGTTGATAGATTAGGAATGATATTTAGAAATGATTTTTGGTGCAGAGAAGTTCATTTAGGGGCTGAAATTTTTGTTTCAGCTAGATCGTGAGTTTTCGGTAAGGTAGTTTGGAAAGGTGTTTTGAGACCTGTGTAGCTCATGATTTTTTTATTTTCTTATTTTTAATGATAGCTTATACCATGTATTTTACCTTTGTTTAAGATCCACATCGAGGAGGGGCCACTGCTAATCAGAATTGAGGTCCAAACATAGCTACTTAATACACTTTGGCTTGAGAAGCAAAGTGTGAATGTGAGTGGTTTTTAAAAGGCAATTGGTAAACAAGCCTATTTACATTTTAAATTAAGGTTTTGAATTGTGTTTCTAGATATTCAATTGTATTTCAAATGGTTTAGATTTCAAAATTGATTTTAATTTTATTAAAGCATATTTGTAAATGATTTATGGAAACTGTGAATAGAGTTTTTGATATGGTTGATTTGAATTATATTGATTAATAATTGGATCATGGATTACTATATATTAGAGCACTTGATGATGATTTTATAGTTGGTTTTAGATCCATGGACAAAGAGACTTATTGAACTTATCTATGTAGATGTTAAAATTGCCAAGTGACATGCTTTAAATTAATTTTTTATATATTGAATTAAGTGCTTAAATATCAGTGTTTATGCCTTATGTGTTTTGTTATATTGGCAATATTTCATGGTGGATCCATTAGATATAGATGGTGTGCCATAGGATTAGTGATTACTCACCACTATATGTGTTATATGTTAGCATACGGCTCTAGGAGTATTGATTTTGCTAGAGTGAATAAGGGAGTGTTGAGCCTTTTTTGCCACTCAATCATTGGTGATTTCAAGGTGACATAAGGGAGTGTGTGGCTACGCCCCACTCAACTGGAGTATTGTATTCGATATTTGGGAGATTTGAGATCTGTTTATCTAGTGCATGATCACATGTTTATATTTTGCCATGGATGTCATTTGCCAATATAAGTGTATATATTATATTATCATATGCCATAATAAACATGATTTTTACTTATGGAATAACATGTGTAATTATGATGTTATGATGTTGCATTGCTGCTGAAAATTTTAGTCAATTGAATGCCATAGTTGAGCATGAAAATATAATTGAAATTATGGATGTTATACTTGAAATTTGAGAAATGATTTGCCTTGGTTTAAGTATATCTTTTGCGTGAGTTACGTATTGAATTTATTTCCATTCACTAAGCTTTTTCAGCTCACACCCTCACAGCTTTGTGCAGAGTTTTTCAACTTTGGGGAGTCGAGGAATAAGGGCAAGGCTGATCCAAGTTTAAGGCTACTTGGTAGTATAGATTAAGGACTTTTCTATAGATACATTAGAGGTTATTGTGGCACTCAATTAGGATAATTTGATACACTCGTAATGGATGTTTGAGACTTACATTTGGATATTAATTTTGAGATGTTATATGTGTTTTAATGTTAGATTTTATGGTTAAATGTTGAGTGTATTATTGTATGTTTCTAAGTGATAACATGGTGATTGAAAACATGGTGATTGAAGCATGAAATTTTCACTAATATATTTTAATTGTAGTTTGTCCATGAGTGAATAGCTTTGTGACTAAGGTAAGTCCATTGTATGTTTTAATTGTTGTTTGTTAAGCATGATTTTTAATGTTTAAACTATTATACACATGTTATTTATTAGTTGTAATTAGATTAATTAGAGTTGTATGTATGAATTACAGTAATAAAACTTAGAGAATATAGCCTTAATTAATAAATAGATTAAGGAAAAATGGCTAATTAAAAAAAATTAGATAGTTATTAGTTAGAATTGACGTGTTATAAGGTTGGGGGTGTGATTTAGGTGATTTTGTGCTAGAGAGTCACTTTGGTGACTAATTTGTCGCTCTAGATTCGGGTCGGTCAGTTTTGGTTGGATTTGGGGTGTCACAAGTGGCGGTGCTTATTGAAATTTTCCCTTAATTTCCCTAAAAAATCGGGGGGAAAAAAGAAAACCCATTACTGTTTGACCAGTCATGGGGAGGGTCAAATCATTTCAGTTGACTCTCAACCAATCCCGTTACAAGAACCCACTTGAACAGTGCTCAAGCAAACCGAGCGTACTATACCTTGGCAATGATTCGCATATGGCGTGGTCTTAAATACAATTAAGTCTCCTACAACTTTCTCATACACTTGGTAGACTCTTCATGCTCAGCAAAAACTATGGGGCATACTCTTTGTTACCTTGAAATTAAATCCTTAGATACCGCTAACGAGCGAATACTTTAACGTTAGTATGTGTCAATACTCTAATTCGTTAGCAAGCGAGCAGGGTGGTGGATTATGCTACAACAGTGCGCCAAAATAGTTAAGTTGGATACCTCACTCTCATTTTTGGATCTATCATTTTTGGGGTGTGACAATTAGGGTTCATCAGGTAAAACAAATTACATAAATTGAGAAATTGAAATGAGACATAAGGATCTTGATATTCACTTGTGAAATGTAGAACTTGAACTTGAATAAGGTATTGAAGAAATGAAATTACCATGTATGGAATTGTTTCAGTCCATGGTTGTATAAGTTTTGAGCTAGTTAATCAAAATGACATCAATTTGGCATGATATGTGATTGTGGTATTTTATGTTTTATTTACAAGTTAAAACTAACCTTATTGATGCGTGGTTTGCTATGTCTAGCCAACTATGTCAAGCTTAGTAACTTATTGTGTTTAATTGAAAGCTAAGGTAAGATTTTGTTTAATACCTATGAACTTACTAAGCATTTTATATAGTTACCTAGTTTGTTTTCCCTTTTTCACTTGTAGATCGACACCTTGCAGAAAACGTCAAGTCAGACATACCAAAGCTCACACTATCTTATTATCGAATTGGTAGCTTTTTTTTCATCTTGATTCAAGGAATTGTGGCATTTATATAAGATTTCTTAACGTTATCCTTCTTGTATATAAGTCTTTACGAGTTGATTATGGTATTGAACTTGGTTTATGAGATTTAAATGTTGGTCCTGGTATGCGGTTTAGAAATGTATAATTTGACATTTGTGATGCCTAGTTGAAATTGTATATTTTGATTTATAAGCTTAAGATGTATTACATATAAAATTACATATTTTAAAATGGATAGGCATAGGTAAAGTAGGTATGAAATGACTTGTTGAATTTGTGGTAATTTCTATTGATTTGTTGAAGTTTAAATGATGTACATGTAAGGAATGTTTTGATGGAACCTTGAACATAGATGGTTGAACTATTTGGTATGTTTGGTAAGGTTTGAGATAATTGGGAATGATATTTTGATGCATCTTTGAATGATTGAAACGGAAAGTTTGAAATTGAGACTAAAAATGTGTATTTTTCCCAAAATAGAGACTTAGTGGTCTGTTTCGTTGTCGCGATACCATACCCTTGATATCGTGATATCGACCCTATTTTATTTTGAAAACTTTACAATTTGATCTTTAGGTTGGGAAGTTTGGCTACTGTCTTCGAGATCGCGATACCAAACCCTAGATATCGCGTCACCTATCTAACATATTTTGAAAATTTTTAGTTTAGTCATATTTCGACCTCGGGATGGTACTGAGCTTTTGTAAGCTCGATTATGTAACCCCTAAATAATTTAAGTCTGTTTTTGTGAAATATGACACAACTGTGTATCTACTTCAGTGGTTAAATGTTCTGGGTGTGTGTATGAGGTCTTGGGTTCAAGTCTCATATTTGGGAAATTTTGGTTATTTTTTATCCTAGCCTTATCCATGTTGAGTTGGCTTATATAAATTTTTTTGTTAATCCATATTAGAATTAGCCTACTGGTTCGAGTGGTAAGGAGTTGTTGTGCTAGAGGTTCTGTGTTTGAATCTCTACGTGAGCTTAGGTGATAATTTTTGCTTCGGGTGTCTGATAGAGGTTGGAAAGAACTGAAATTCTGAGGTGGTTGTGAGTTAGTAGGTTAGTGGGGAATGGGGAGTGAGAGAAAAATTAGGGATAGGTTATTAGATTTTCTGAGTTGTAATTTTAGTTTTTTCTCTTTTTCAAAAAAAAAACCTCTTCCCATTTTATAACATTTTTATTTTTGTTACCCACTGTCAATTTTCTCTCTTTTTCTTCCCATTGATTTCTATCTTCATCTTCCTATTAATTGCAATGTTTTCTGTTCCCTGTTTTTGTACGTTTTGGTAACCGGTGGTAGTAAGGTTTTGCTCGAGTTAGGGATGTTTCTTTTAGTGCCGTTTATATGATGTTGTCCTTTTCGTTAGTTTGATTTTTGGGTTTTGGCAGCAGTGAATCGTGAAGAATAGGAATTTCCTATCGTGGAATCGTACTCGGAGTCGTTTGAGAAATCGGGTAAGCAGTAAACACTCGAATTTCACCCCTGTCGGTTTCGATAGTTTGGTTTAACTGTGAGTTTAGACTGATTTTAAAAGATTTGTTGTATTGATTTTAGGTGCTGGTTGGCTTGGGAGTGATTTCGCATTAAAACGTACCAGGTGTGTACTCCTAAGCACATAAAACTGAGCTTTGGCGAAAGCCAAAGAAGCATTCTGTTGATGCCACATGGGCATGTGTCTAGCCATGCGCGAGACACGGTCGTGTGTTTGAAAAAGGCGTGGTCATGCGTAGGACACGACCATGTGATAGTGTGAGTGTGGCCATGTGGGCTACACGAGCATTCCACATGGGCGTTTGGGTTTTAGGCTAGGCCGTGTGGGCCACACGGGTGAGGCCAATCTGGGCGTGTGGGCTCACATGGGCATGTGGCATAATTCTAAAATTTTCCCTAGGGTCGCACTAGTCATTTCGATCAATTGTGAGCCTAATCTAAGGTTGGTAAGGGCTAACCAAACCCTATTTTTGTGTGCTATGATATTTTGATAGACTGATCTGAGTGGGGTACTAAATGTATGTCTAACTGTACTATTTGAGAATGTATGTTATATATATACAAGCATGTTAAGCATGTTAAATCTGTATCTGTATTCTGTATCTGTGTCGGGGTGAGTCTTGTATTCGTGGAAGAAGTGATCTGTATGGCGACACTTCACATATATTCTGATAGCTTGACTGCATATTATCTGTAATGTGTCGAATCGGCACTATATGGTGTGTAGGACTGGGTGGGTGTTTTTAACCCCACATAGTGTGATGGGATGGTCGAAGATGGTGTGAAAAGGATGGGGGTAGGACTCAATATATGTTCTGTTTATCTTATTCTGATAACTGTATCTGTTATGAACTTAGGTCCGAATTTGTATCTGATTGATCGTGGAAATCTGTGTATGTTGCATGTCTATTCCTATTGGGTTACACACTAAGTTTACAAAAACTCATATCTGTTTGTCTGTTCTGTTCAGGTAATCCACAGACTTAGACGGATCGGTGTGGCGGAGTCTCACGGTGACCATGAGTTCATAAACTGTTTTAAATAATGGTTTTATTTAATTTAAGGATTATTTTATGATAGTTTGTAACTATTGGACTCTCTAGACTATTTGGTTTTTATTTTGGTTTTTGATGCGTTTTAATTTTAATCAGGACATTTGACTAAAATCACGATTTTACGAAAACAAAGGTTTTTCTGAAAAAACGAATTTGATTTCCAAAATATAACGATTTCTAAGACTTCCACTGTAAATTATGTTTTGGCAAACGTATAAATTGAATAACGCTTACAGTAATAGTTATAAAACTTGGATGATTTATTGAACAACTATACAGCTTTATCGTAATAACACTGTTTTCAAAACCCTTCCTTGTAACACTTCCGAATTCGGCCATAACGTCTAGGCCGGGTTTGGAGTGTTACAGATTAAGACATGGAAATGATTGTTTATCATATTTGGAGTTTGATTAACACTTGATTACACGTATAAATGCTAGTATGTTGACTAGTTGACTGTAGTTGCTCCGGTAACGATTGTAGCAGCTTAGAATTCGGTCCTCATGGGAATGGTATCTTCTTTATCACTTTATTAATTGATTGATACGTACACTTGCATTACAAATTTTCATACATCATGATTAGATGTGTTCATGGGTCGGGCTAAGTTGGGCTCAACTAAAAGTTTAGGCCTATTTGTTAGGCCCAACCCGGATAAAAATGCTAAAACTTGGGCCCAGCCCGTCTGTATTAATTTTTTTATATTATTTTTAAATATATATAATACATCAAAAATAATAAAAACATCAAAATAAATATTTTCCAACAAATTGAAAATAAATTTAAAAAATATGTATATTTAATTTACACTAAAATATATGCAAATTAACAAGCAAATGCCTTTAAAATAATAACAAAATTAACAATAAAATAACTTTTATATAATATCCAAACAATAACAACAAAATAGTAGTAATATAATGATAAAATGGTAGCAAAATAGGGAGAAAACAAGAAAATAACATTAGAAAACTAAAAAAATAATTTTTTTGTCCTTTAGTGAATTCGGGCCGAGCCCGGGCAAAAAATGCCTTACCCGAGGCTCGGCCCATTTTTTAAATAGGCCTTTTTTTCTAAACTCATTTTTCGGGCCTATATATTTGCCCAAACTCTCTCACATTTCAAGCAGGCCTTTGGGCCAAGCCGGGTGACCCGACCCATAAACAGGTCTAATCATGATGCTACATATTTATTTTTAAATTCATTAAATAATGTAATTTTATTTCTTGCAATTAATGGAAACTAGTATTATTCAAACTAGGTTTTCTACTCGACTTTGCTCGAATATTTTAAATATAATCATAAATATATTTAATTTTATTTATATTGAATAATTATATTTTAATATTTAATTACTAACGTGGTAATCTATGTGTACAATTTTAAAATTTTTATAAATGAAATATTAAAATATTTTTTTATAAAAACATCATTAGTCTTTGCTTTTAAGTCTATATTTTAAAATTGTGAGAAAATCATGCGTGAATCATAAATCGAATTATTATCAGAATCTAAGACAAATGTTTTAAATATATCATTTAAAATTAACATTTTAATATCTTTAAAATTTTAATATTTTTAGATAATTGGAATGACCCTAAATCAAGAAACTTTTTTAAATGCAGAATCAATAATAATACATTAATTAAGAGTAAAAATATTTTTCTCAATATTCAAAACATTATGTAGCAAGTGTCACGGGGCTAGACCTTTCGTCTCGCGATCCGTGCGGCCTTAGGCGATCGGTTCGTCCAAACTCACTTAAGTCAGCCTTTACTCAAGTGAGGATTCCTTAAGAACTCCTCCAATGCACCAAATTAAAGAGCGGAAGCGATTTATGCCAAAAGAAGAACAACAAAGAACAACAGAAAGAGCGCACGCAAAGTGTTTGAATAAATGCTCTCAATTCTCTTATTCACAAAGAATAATGAAACAATGAATGGAGTGAGTACAAATGAGGGGGAGGCTTTCTATTTATAGTTGAGCTCCCCAAAACCGACGGTCAAGATACATTTACATCGACGGACGAGATTAACCATATCCCTTTATTTTAGGGATTTAGAAGATATGTCATATCAAAGCTAATCTAATATTTACAAGATATGATTCCCTCAATCTTCTAAGATTAGTTACCAAATTAGCCTAAGTTGTCATATCTTCATTATCGGGCCAACCAGACTTCAATCTAACAGGTTTCTCCAATAATTCTTTGAATTGGGCCAGTACTCGTGGGACAAATAATCCTCATATAAACAATAGACCTCCATTGGATGCATTTGGTACGATGGTCACGGGCTTTGAACTACGGCCATGACATTCTCCCCCACCCATTCTCGCAACGCTCTCGTTGCGACTTCCAAATGGCACTGACTTGATTCGCCTCGATTTCGTCTCGACGCTTTAGCTTTTCCCTTCTTTCGAGACTTTTACCTCAGCTTACATCACTTCTTAACTCAAGTCGTCCTACTCGTTGCATTTACTCTGGTCAACTATCCCACATGCATCACTTTTTTTTCCTTGAAGTTCGATGCACCACCCACATTTCCCATAGGTGGAAGCCTTGTCGATGACTCGGCCAACTCCAACGCTTCACTCAATTTGAGTCTCACTGGTCCCAGCTTCGTTGTTTTCATCGCAATTTTCCCTTCTAAGTTCGATGACAAACTCACCTCTTCCTTAGGTGGAAGCCCCTCCGATGACTCCCCAAGCTCAGACGTTGCCTTTCCTTTAACTCCAACTTACTTTGGACAGTTTCGCAACTCATGCGAACCACGGCACAAGAAGCACTTTACTCGCTTCTTTTTGCTCCTCTTTACCCTCTTGGCTTCGGCTTTTCCCTTGCTCAAACCAAGCTTCTTGGGCTCATTGTCTGCTCCATTGTTCCATTCGATAACAGACTTTCTCGGACACTTCCGTAACCTATGCGGACCATGACACAAGAAGCACTCCACTGGCTTCTTCTCATTTTCGGCCTTCTTGCCTTTGACACCCCTTGCGCTAGAACCAAGTACAAAGGCCTTACCCACCAGCTTTTCTTTAAGCGCGAATTTCTTCAGACATTTCCTCAAAATGTGTGGATTATCGCAAAGAAAGCATTTTTGCCTGTCCCTTTTCCTCTTGGGTTTCTTCTTCCCAACTTGTGGTTTCCCATTAGCACTATTGTCGCCGTTGCCATTGCCATCAACATCTTCCTTGTGGTCCGTTTCACATACGCCTCTTTCCTCGAACTTGGAAGACCTAAGTTTGTCTTTCCCTAGACCAAGCTTGACCATGGACTCAACTACCGTCATGGCTTCCGACAGCTTTTAGACACCTCTTTGTTCCACCTCCTGTCTGACCCACAACTTCAATCCATTTTAAAAAGAAAGCAATGTTTTTTTCTCGGTTACATTTAAAACTTGGAGCATGAGTTCATTGAACTCTCGAACATACTCCCCCACTGTGCCCCATTGCGTTATCCCTTGCAAATTTGCCCGAGCTTCTTCCTCAGTAAATTTTGGGTAAAACTGTCCTTTCAACTCGCATTGGAACTCTTGCCACCTCCCAATCTCACCTTGCCTTTTATCTGTGGTCCTGCCTCGCCACCATAAAAGCGCAATATCAGTAAGAAACATTAAAGCAGTGTTTACCTTAACCGCATCATCCACGATGCCTTTGGCACGAAAGTAATTTTCCGTCCTCCACAAGAAATTGTCCACATTGCATGCACAACTTGTTCCCACAAACTCTTTCGACTTCGGGACATCCTCGTTACTGAGTGCTGCACTTGACACTCCTTTCCCTACGGCTGCTCGGCACAAGGCCAGCTCTCCCTCGAGCTCATCTATTCTTGTGCTCAAAGCCATCGTCGTGGCTATTGTTTCCTCCTTCAAAGCCTTCACCATGGCTTTGAGAGAATCTTTCCTCTTTGTCAGCTTCTTCCTTTGGGAATCTAGCAACTCCTGCACGCTATCCCTTTGATAAGTGAGACACATGGTCACAAAGTCCCTGAACTGCTCCTTTAAGTCTTCAATGCTTTCCCCAAGCGAATTGTCTGACTCTTTTACATCCTCCATGAACTCCTCAAGTTTACCCACGCGTTTCTTAACAGCCGACAACATCTCCCTCAAAAACTTTCTCGTCCACATTTGTTTGAACTCTTCTTTCGACATCCCAATGATGCCTTCGAACCAATAACTCGGATATCACTTGGTTCTAACCTACGGCTTGGATACCACTTGTCATGGGGCTAGACCTTTCCTCTCGCGATCCGTGCGGCCTTAAACGATTTGTTCGTTTAAACTCGCTTAAGTCAGCCTTTACTCAAGTGAGGATTCCTTAAGAACTCCTCCAAGGCACCAAATTGAAGAGCGGAAGCGATTTATGCCAAAAGAAGAACAACAAAGAACAACAGAAAGAGCGCACGCAAAGTGTTTGAGTAAATGCTCTCAATTCTCTTATTCACAAAGAATAATGAAACAATGAATGGAGTGAGTACAAATAAGGGGGAGGCTCTCTATTTATAGTGGAGCTCCCTCAAAACCGATGGTCTAGATACATTTACATCGACGGACGAGATTAACCATATCCCTTTATTTTAGGGATTTAGAAGATATGTCATATCAAATCTAATCTAATATTTACAAGATATGATTCCATTAATCTTCTAAGATTAGTTACCAAATTAGCCTAAGTTGCCATGTCTTCATTATCGGGCTAACCAGGCTTCAATCTGACAGGCTTCTCCAACAGTTCTTTAAATCGGGCCAGTTCTCGTGGGCCAAATGATCCCCATCTAAACAATAGACCTCTATTGGATGGATTTGGTGCGATGGTCACGGGCTTTGAACTGCGGTCCGTGACATAAGAACATGAATAAATTACTTTAAAAAATTTTAACATGACTTATAGTAAAATTAGATGGATCGATACATTACTCAAACACAATGATTAAAAAATAAATAATTAAAATATGTCATAAGTTCTTATGTTATTTGTAAATTTAGAATTTAGTCTCTTTATTTAGAATATTTTTTAGTTATATTGCTATCAAGTATTTTTTTAATTTTAAAATGTCTCATAAAAAATATAACGAAAAAAAAACAATGTTAACCATTAGACCTAAAATTTAAAATAAAAAAGTAGAGAAATTAAATTTAAAAAGATAAAATACAAAAATAAATTCCAAATTTATAAAAAAGACTTATGAAATATTTTAGCCAAAATAAATACATTAAAATACACATAAAACAAATCATGAAGTTGCAAAATTCATATAAATTTATAGTAATACTTTTTTATCAATAAAAATATCGAAAAATAAAATAGATTTTTAAGTTTCATTCAACCAAAATCTAAAGAACAAAAAGCCATTGTCAATATTTGAAGGCCACAAGACTTGATGTATTATACTTTTATTTATGCTATAGAATAAAAAGTGAATTATATAAATCACAATGTTTAACTTCAAATTTAATAAAATATTTATAATGTTAATTTAGTAATGTAATGATTTAATTTTAACATAGATATAAAGAAAAAGAGAGAAAATTAATAATTTTTGCATATATTCAAAAAATTATTAGTGTTTAGAAAAATTAAGAATAGTATATTTAATTTTTATTTATTACTTTATACTATCAAAAATAAAAATGGTATAATAATATTGGATGTGCATTACATTATGTTTTGAGTTGTTAACTATGAATAATCTTGTGATTTATTTTTGATCTGAGAAGAAAGATCTGATGCATGTAGTAGGCTCTACTTTTGGAGGAATATTAAGGCCGGAGATAAAGAACGAAGCTTGTAGACTGAAAGTCCAATTGGATGCTCAGAAACCTCTTCGGAGAGGAATCTTTATTGCAATTGGTGATCAAAGAAGAGTCTGGCTCCCTTTTAAATATGAATCATTACCGAATTTTTGCTTTGGCTGTAGAAGTATGGGACATGTCGCGAAAGAGTGCACTAAGATCTCAAAACTGGGGAAAGAAATAAGGGAAGACGACATTCCTTACTCATTAGCACTGAAAGCTTGATCTAATCTAGTTGGTAAAGAGAGTTTGCAATTGGGTGTTTCAGGAAGAAAATTTATGGAACAGTGCTTATATACCGGGGAAAAGGAAGAATGGGACACATCAAAAATTAATTTGGTAAAAGACATCATCACCAATAAATAACAGATGGCGACACAACAAGGGCAGGACATACTACAAAATGTAATAACTCCGACAGATCTGGGACATGTGAGGATATCTAGCAAGTCTGAGAATAGCGAGGCAAATAATCATGGAAGTCTTGAACTAATTGAATCTGGTAGCACAACTCTTAGAACTTTATTCGTGGAAATTGAACAGCCTCGGGAAACAGCAAAAGCCAGGAAGAATACTATTGCAACTGAGATAGGTATGTCAGAAAACTTTACAAAATTAAGGTGGAAACGTAAGGGAAGAGCAGGGTAACTTAATGATGTCTAGATGGAAACTGTAATATGCAAAAGAAAAGGTTTTTCATCTGAAGAAGAAATTCCAGAAACCTGCTTAGATGGTGACAATAATCACAAAAAGGCGCGCTTGGAAATTGATGTAGTAAATTCTCACGTCCTGGAGAAATTAGAAGATCACTTGAATGTGTCTTCACAATTAGGATCGGCGGCTGCCAATAGGCAAGCTGACCGGAGCCAATGAAAATAATAAGCTGGAATGTTCGAGGATTGAAGAGTCCTCAAGCAATTAGAAGGCTTCGATTCGCACTGAAGTAACACAATCTCCAAATGGTCTTCTTCATGGAGATGAAAGTGAATGGCATTCAAATGGAAAGGATTAGGAGAAGCTGTGGATTCATAAATGGCTTTAATGTTGAGGCAGATGGTTCTCGAGGTGGACTTTCATTGGCTTGGAAACAAGATATTCAAGTCACGATCATCAGTTACTCCGAAAACCATATAGACGCTATTATTAAATAAAATCAAGGTAACAAAGATTGGTGTTTCACGAGATTTTATGGAACTCCTTTCACTAATGAAAGGAGCAACACTTGAAATTTATTAAGACAATTGAGAAGGATTCAGACTCATCCCTGGCTTGTTTGTGGAGATTTTAATGAAATTCTATACTCATTCGAGAAGAGAGGAGGGGTACCAAGTGATGAAAAGAGAATGAAGGCTTTTCGTACTGTTCTAGATGAGTGTCAACTCATGGATGTAGGGTTTTTTGGTTTATGGTTTACATGGGAATAGGGAAACTTGCCAAAAACAAACATACGGGAAAGGTTAGATAGAAGGGTGGCGAATGTAGAGTGGTTTTCAGCTTTTCCACACGGACGTATTCAGCATTTACCCTACTCACATTCAAACCATTTTTCTCTTTTCATTCTTACAGAGTAGGAAAGTAGAAAGATTCGTAGGGTTTCCTTTTGGTTTGAAGCATGGTGGCTGTTAGAAAGCTCTTTTGAGAAGATAGTGGTAGATTCTTGGGAAAAACTTACAAGGCCACTACCAAAAAAACTTAAAAATCTAAAATAGGGAATACTTCAATGGGCAATTCAAATACGAAAAGGAAGGGTGGGGATCAAGTAGAAGTTAAGCAAAAAATTGGAGAGCCTGTTAGACAAGGATAGGAATGATGAGAACTTGGCTGAAATTATAGACACAAAGATACATCTTAATTTAGAAATTGATAAAGATGAAGCTTACTGGGAGCAAAGAGCACGTGTCAATTGGCTGAAATTAGGGGATAGAAACACGACATTCTTTCATAAATGGGCCACTCAGCGGAATAGGACTAATGTTCTCAGTAGCTTACGCAATAAAAATGGGGAAAAGGTCGATGATGAGGTCGGGATGGCAATGATAGAAAAAAACAATTCAAGAACTGTTCATGTCGAGAGGTATAAGCAACACCGAACTAGTTTTACAATGAGTTGAGAGAAGCATAATTGAAACACCGAACTGGTTTTACAAGGAGTTAAAAGAAGCATAACTGAAGCTATAAATTTATAGCTTACAGCAGAATACATCGTTGAAGAAATTTGGACAACTTTGCAAGGAATGGGTCCTACAAAGGCTTCCAGAGACAACAGCTTTCCAACAATTTTCTTCCAAAAATATTGGCACATAATATGTATTGAGGTAACCTCTTTTTGTTTGGAAATTTTAAATCAAGGACAAGATTTAGAAAGTCTTAATGTCACAAACATTGTCTTGATTCCCAAAACTTCCCACCCCACAGATATGACAAATTTTAGACCTATTAGCCTATGCAATGTCCCATACAAAATAATAGCTAAGGTAGTAGCTAATAGATTTCAACAAGTGCCTTCGTTCCAGGACGATTAATTACTGATAATGTGCTAGTGGCTTATGAAATCATGCATACTCTGAAGAATAAAAGGGTGGGGAAAAAAGGGCATATGGCACTCAAACTTGATATGACTAAAGCTTATGATAGGGTTGAATGGGACTTTATAAGGGTTATGATGGAGCAAATAGGTTTTGCGCAACCTTGGGTGGCTTTTATAATGAAATGTATTTCGATGGTCTCTTACTTAGTCCTTCTACATGGAAATAATTGATATCGTTTTAGGCCAATGAGAGGACTCAGTTAAGGGGGCCCTCTTAGCCCCTATCTGTTTTTAATTTGTAGTGAGGGTTGTAGTGAGGGTCTGTTGTCCCTCATGTGTTTGGCCTTAAAAAGATGAGAGATTAAATGATTAAGGGTAAGTAGGCGAGGCCCACAAATTTCACACCTCTTTGTGGATGATTGTATTATATTCAATTAGGCAACGTATTTAGAAGCTTGACAAATTAGAGGAATATTAAAAGAGTACGAATTATGCTTTAGGCAGTGTGTGAATTTTGAAAAGTTTACGATATTTTTTAGCACTAATAGCACAGAAGCTGATAGACTGATGGTCACGGGTTTGCTACGAGTGAGAAGATCGAATGACATTGAAAAGTATCTTGGTCTTCCTAATTTGATTGGGAAGAGAAAGAAAACCTCCTTTCAAAACCTAAAGGACCGAATCAAAAACCGAATTGACGGCTGGAGCTTAAGATTCCTATTTCAATGAGGAAAGGAAGTTTTTTTTCAAATCAGTCTTGCAAGCGATTCCTACCTATTCCATGATATGTTTTCTACTACCAAGAACCTTGTGTGGAGAAATGGAATCAATTATAGCTAAGCATTGGTGGCAAAAAGGGCATGGACGAAAAGGAATACATTAGTGCAGTTAGGAGAAAATTTGTGAATTAAAACAAGGAGGGTTGGGTTTTAAGAATCTGGCCAAATTTAATGCCGCCCTTCTAGCGAAGCAAGGATGGCGTCTAATTGATCAACCGGACTCTCTGTTAGCACAAGTTCTAAAGGCAAAATATTATCCGTCAACTAATTTTCTACAAGCTGAGCTAGGTCGCACACCATCATACACATGGAAAAGTATTTGGGTAACAAAAGCCTTCCTTAGAGAAGGACTGGGTTGGAGAGCTGGTACAAGAGAAAGTATTCTAATCAAGGAGGATGCGTGGCTGCCCAGGGCAGATAATTATAAAGTCCATCATCAAATTACTAACACAGATATTACTACTATTGCATCTTTAATTAATAGTACCAATAGAGTGTGGAGGGAAGAGTTTATTCGTAATGCCTTCAAGGAGAATGATGTGGACAGAATCTTACAGATCCCACTAGCAAGAGACGGGCATACTGATATGATTATTTGGTGTGGTGAGGCCTCGGGTACGTTCACAGTCTATAGTGCCTATAAACTATTATAGACACAAAATAATACAACTAGCTCTAATGCTACACAGAATACAACCAAACAATTTTACAAACTATGGGAACTCCAAATCCCAACAAAATCAAGATCATGATATGGAGGGTGTCGTGGAACTTCATTCCCACAATGGTCAATTTAAACGAAAGAAGGGTGGCTCATAGCAATAACTGCCCCAGGTGCAAAGTGGGTGTTGAGACTTTTTGGCATGTCTTTGTCGAATGCCCTATAGCAGTAGAATTATGGAAAATCTTAAACTTCGGATGGATAGGTCAAAGTGAATCAACAGAATACTTTGAATGACTTACATGGATTTTTAGCAAATGTTTGGAACCCCAACGTCGCTTGTTTTTCTGTGGAATATGGGTGCTTTAGTTGGACAGAAACAGAAATTTACATGAAAGGAAATCTTATTCAGGAATAGAAGCAACAAATTATGTTAAACATTTCATTTGTGAAATTGATGGATTGACTTGGAGAAAGATTAACACTATTAGGGAAAAAAAAGAAATGGAAAGCACTTGAGAACTTGACCATCAAAATTAACTTCGATGCCTCTTTCGACGGTACAAGTTACAAATCGTCATCAGCGATAGTGGCACAAAATGGTAAAGGAGAAATCAAGATTTCTAAATCTTGCCTTCATACATCGGTGAGCACGACCTTTGACATAGAAGCCATTACATGTTATGAAGTCGTCCTCACAGGAATAGATATGGGTCTCACAGATGTTATTGTGGAAGGAGACTCCAAATCCATCATCAACAAATGCATGACAAAATTGGTTGATAAATCACGAATCAGTGAGCATATCAGAAACATCCAAAAATAAAAAGAAAGATTTCAATCAATTGCTTTTCACTTTGTTCCGAGATCGGCTAATTAGTTAGCCCACATCATCGCCACAACAAGTCTTAAACAGAAAGAAATGGTTTACCTGATTGGAGAGGTCCCTTGATACACTAAAAAACAATTGGAAATAGAATGGCCAAGAGAACCAAATTGAAGCAGAGAGGTGGGAAGAAGAGAAAAAGAGAACTGAGAGGACCTTCATCTAATCTGGTCAAAATCTCTCAGATATTCAAATCCAATAAAAATCGAAAAGAGACTAATGAGACTAGGTAAAGTTGGAGACAGGTGATTAAAGGTAGACGGGGATTTCGAAGCTTTTATTTTTTATTTGTTTCATTTTAATTACTTTTTTCTAGAGTATTCTATTATTTTTTTAACGATTTGATTCCAATAAGTTTTTAGGATATTTTTCATTGGCTACTTTGTGAGGTCTACATTTGTTTTGTTTATTTTTCAATAAAAATCCCAGTTTGATTTCAAAAAATGATAAAATTGTAATACTAAAATGAAAAATAATTAATAAAATAAAGATAATTAAAATTATTTTATATTACTATTAATAAAATAATATAAAATAATTATAATTATTTTTATTTTATATTAATAATATTTTATCATACTTATTTGAAAAGAAACGTAAAAGTAAAAATTGCATGCACAAATTGTTATTATCATATAATAATTAATAATTCATGTATTATCTATATACCATAATTTAATATAGATACAAAGTTTAATTAAGTCATAGTACTTGTAACACTAATAATGAAAAATTAAAAGTCAAGAGTGTTCTCTCTTAGTCTCCCAGAAAAATAATGCTGGCTGTGGTTGGGTCTGAGTAAGGTGGTGACTTTGAAAGGAATGGAGAGGGATGAGATCTCTCTCTTGGAGTAGGAACTGATTCAGTTATCCCTCAAAAGTTCACTGGTACTTCCAGATGGAAAATCGATGTTGTTATGCATAGTATGGACGAAAAAATCTTACAATCCAGATAGCTTTTGGGCTCAATTAAAATGTATTTGGAAGACAAAGAAGAAATTTGAGATACAGGTGACAAGACAATTTATTCTCGATTTCATTTGAAGATGAAAAAGATCTAAAGTTGATCTTGGAGGGACGGCCATAGCTATTCCGGCGACAATTGATTATTTTAGATAGATTATTAGAACTGATGGGACGAAGAAAAATTAGATTAGTCGCGTCTCCTGTTTGGGTCAAAGTGGGTCCTTGTCCCCTAAAGTGTGATCCAAAAGATCTTATGCATGCAATTGGATCTACTTTTGGGGAGTGCTTAGATCGAAAGTCAAAATGTGATTTTTGTAGTATTAAAGTGCATATGAATGTGCAAAAACCTTTAAGAAGGGTGATTTTTATTCTAACGAAGATGCAAGAGAAAATCTGGGTCCCTTTTAAATATGAAAATCTGCCTGGATTTTACTTTGGATGTGGCCGGATGGGGCATAGTATTAAGGAGTGTATTGAGGTTACAACAGAGATTAAAAACCTGCAAGAGGATGAGTTACCATATTCGTTGGCTCTTAAGGCAGAAATAAATTTATTAGGTAAGGAGAGTTTAAAGCTTGGATCTGTTGCTAGAAAATCAATGAAGCAATGGTTATATTTGAGTTGAAGTTGAAAATGTGGCGGAGCAAAATAAAATCGAGAAGGCTAGTCCATTTACTAAAGGCGTGGAGTCAAATGTCAAATCGGCGCATAAGGGAGCTATGGTGGCGTTTGAGTCTGACTCAGATACTACATGTGAGAGGAGTGATTTTAAGAATGGATTGGATGATAAGGTTTGTAAAACTGATAGAATTCTATCTTTCCAGGACTTTGTTAGGGAGAATATGGATCATGATGGATCTCTTCCTATGACAAGGCTCGATTTGAATGTGAACGAGGTCCATTATGAGGTCATGCATAATATGGAAGATCGTCCCCAGAATGTAAAAAATAGATAGCCGAGATTAATCAAACCTGATAGATCAGGATATAATCGATTGGATGGTAGCCATGGAAAAAGAAAAAGGACTTGGGAGGAAACTGACGAGTTAAGGAATTTTTTTTCAAACTTTGAGGAAAAAAAAGAGCAAAACTTGTAAAGGACTCAGATGTTTTAATGGTTATCATTATCAGAATTAATTTTTTGAAGATTTTGCTCCACTTTATCAAGAATCGGCGGCTGCTAAAAGGCAAGCTGACCGGGCGCAATGAATATCTTATGTTGAAATGTCTGTGGTTTGGGAAGTCCACAGGCAATGTGTCGCCTACGACATGTGCTGAGGAAATTCAATCCCCAAATTGTCTTCTTTATGAAGAAAACTTGATGGAAAAAGGATGGAAATGAAGATGAGACAGTGTGGTTTTGTTAATAGGATTGACATAGTGGATGAGGGTACTAAAAGGGGCCTTTGTTTAGCGTGAAAAGAAGAGATGTCTATTGATTTGAGATGGGTTGCACCAAATTTTATTGATGTAATGTCAGGAACTGTGAGAAGGATTGGTGCTTCACAAGTTTTTATAGCTCCCTGTTTGCATGTTAGAGGAGTAGTTCATGAAATGATCTTAAAAGGCTAAGGTTGAATAATGGTCCCCCGTGGTTTATTTGTGGTGATTTTAATGAAATTATGTATGCATTTGAGAATAGGAGGGGTTTGCCGAGGGAAGAGAAGAGAATGGAACTGTTTAAAGAAACATTGAAGGATTGTCGACTTTTTGGTATAGGGTACTTAGGGCTGTGGTTTACTTGAGAGTGAGGTAACATGCTTGAAACAAATATTAGAGAAAGGTTAGACAGGGGGTAACGAATGAAGATTAGGTAGAAAGTTTCCCAAATGCATTGATTCGTATAATTGGACTACGAGGAAGGAGGGAAGGTAGTATAATTGCCCACTATTAGTATAATTATATTTTTTCTCGAATCATTGCCCACTATTAGTATAATTGGACTACGAGGGAGGAGGGAAGGTAGTTAGAGACTTTAAATTTAAGATTTGGTGGACTATGGAAGACTCGTTCGAAGGAGAAGTACAAAAATCTGGGAAACAACGAAGGGGGATATTTTTACAAAATTAGATAGGCTTCGGTTCAGCTTGAAAAGATGGGCTAAACGTATTAAGGGGAAAAAGGAGTTGAAAGAGCAATTAACTAGGAAATTAGAGATATTAATGGTAACAGATCACGACGATAATTTAGCTGACCTTATTGATACAAAAATTCATTTAAATATGAAAATTAAGAAGGATGAGATGTTTTGAGAGCAGAGGGCAGGAGCAAATTGGCTTAAAGCTAGGGATAGGAATATCTTTCTTTCATAAATATGCTTCTCAACGAAGGAGAATGAATAGTATTAAGTGTTTGGATTATGGTGATGGTAGATTGACTGGGGATCACAATAAAATAGAAAACATAGTGAGGAATTGCTTTGGAAATCTTTTCACATCAAAAGGAGGGGTAGTGGAGATGGACCAAATTTTAATGGAAGTTGAAAAACATATCTCTAAAGAAGCTAATATGGCTTTAATTGCGGCTTATAAGGAGGAGGAAATTTTTTAAGCTTTGAGAGATATGGGTCCCACCAAGGCACTGGGAGCTGATGGTTTTCTGGCTATCTTTTTTCAAAAATGCTGGCATATTGTGGGTAAAGAGGTAAGCCAATATTGTTTAGGAGTTCTTAATAATGGGATGGATTTGAAACCTATGAATGTTACAAATATAGTTCTTATTTCAAAAATTCCTAATCCTATTAGTATGGCAAATTTTAGACCGATTAGTCTATGTAATGTTATATACAATGTGATTGCTAAATGGTGGCTAATCATTTTCAAAAGGTCTTAGAGGATTCTATTGATAGTTCACAGAGTGCCTTTGTGTCGAGGAGATTGATTTCGAATGATATATTTCATAAGAAGTTCTTCATACATTTGCCTATTTCGAATGATATATTTCATAAGAAGTTCTTCATACATTTGGCTATAAGAGGAAAGGTAGGAAGAGTTTAATGGCACTTAAGCTGGATATGAGTAAGGTATACGACAAAGTGGAATGGGGTTTTGTATGTGCCATGATGGAGAAAATGGGTTTTCATAAAGCTTAGGTGGATATAGTGTTGAAATGTATATCGTCAATATCGTACTCGATTAGTATTAACGGAAGAATGGGATGATCTTTTCGACCAAATAGAGGACTTCGACAAGGGGACCAACTGAGTCATTTTCTTTTTCTTATTTGTAGTGAAGGGATTTTGTCCCTTATGCGACTTGCTGGGAAGGAAAGGTTAATTAAGAGGGTTAAGGCGAGTAGAAGCGAGCCATAGGTTTCCTGTCTTCATTTTGCTGATGACTGTATTCTTTTCAGTGAGGCAACAATGAAAGGAGCTACTATATTAAAAAATATTTTGCGGGAGTATGAAGTTAGTTCGAGACAATGTGTGAATTTTGATAAGTCCACAATCTTATTCAGGATGAATACTTGTGAATTTATGCGAGTAAAAATTTCCAACGTTTTGGGGATAAGGTACTTGAACAACCCAGAAAAATATTTAGGTCTCCCTAATATGGTGGGTCGAAAGAAAAAAGCCTCTTTTATGATTTTGAAAGGTCATATTAAGCAGAAGATTGATAGTTAGAGTATTAGGTTTTTATCTCTAGGAGCAAAAATGTGTTTATAAAGTCTGTTCTACAGGCCATTCCAATCTATGTGATGTCTTGTTTCCTCCTCCCAAAATCTGTGTGTGGAAATGGAGAGTATTGTAGCATGACTTTGGTGGCAAAAAGGTCATGGCAAAAGAGGAATACGTTGATGTGAATAGAGTAAACTATGCAAGTTAAAAGGAGGATGGAGGGTTGGGTTTTAGGAGCTTTACTAAATTTAATGTGGCCCTCTTAGCCAAACAAGGGTGGAAACTTATTTCTAATCCTAATTCATTATTGGGTTGGGTGTTGAATGCAAAATATTACCCAAATTCGGGTTTTCTTAACTTAAGTTTGAAGGAAGAAGCGTCCTATATGTGGAGAAGTATCTAGGAAGTGAAGAAAACATTACAAGATGGTCTGTGTTGGAGGGTAGGTACGGGCAATAATATTGATATCTTTAATCATGCATGGGTCTCAAGTTCCGCTAATTATAAAATTTCTTATCCAATTAGTAATTGTAATATGGTATTAGTTGTTGAGCTCATTAATAGTGCTACTAGAGAATGGAGAAGTGAGGTTATTACCGATACTTTTCGTGCTGATGATGCTGCCAGGATTCTCCGAATATCGCTTGCAAAAATTCCGCATGATGATGAATTGGTGTGGAGAGGTGAACCCTCTGGTGAGCTCATTGTTAGAAGTGCCTACAAACTATTACAAGCTGAAACCTATACTAGAATGTTCTATGGAAAACTATGGAGCCTTAGAGCCCCTTTGGATACCAACGCACAGCAGTGCGTTGAATTTTTTCCTCTTTATTATCAACTTGACTGCACTGGGGTGGACTGAGACAGCCTTTGGATGCCAAAGCTTCCAAAGACAAAGTGAGGGAATTCTATTGCGACCGACGACCTTAAGTCGATCGGTGATAAAAGCATCAGTTGGGTGTAGCTGGGGCAATAGATATTTTTAGAAGACAATAACACCCTTGTTGCTGATTCTGTTGTTGCTGCTATTGCTGTTGGTATTGTTGATAATGGGAATGGGAATGGGAAATGGGAATGGGAATGAGAGGAGAGAACGGTGGAAGAGGGGAATCGATGGAAGAGGGGAGATGGGAATGGGAAATGGGAGGAGGGCACGGTGGAATGGGAAATAGGAAATGGGAATGGGTATTGCATGGGAATGGGAAATGGGAGAAGGATACGGTAGAAGAGGGGAATGATGGAAGAGGGGAGATGGGATTTCATTGTATTTAAAATTTTAAAAATAAAAAAATATATGTAATGGATTTTAAAAATAAAAAAAATACATGTAGTGTATTTTAAAAATAAAAAAATATATGTAGTGTATTTTAAAAATAAAAAATATATGTAGTGTATTCTAGAAATAAAAAAATATATGTAGTGTATTTTAAAATATATATATGTAGTGTATTTTATTAAATGAATTTATAAATTCACATATTTTAATAATTTAAAAAAAGTAAAATAATTTAAATAACTTCTATTATATATCAATTCTAATCTGATGTCCTTAATAATCATTTTTTATTCTCACCTCACCGCTACAGCTGCGTTTGAATCCAAACACACACTCCACCATTGTTTCTAATCTCACCGCTACAGTATTTAATCTCACCGCTACAGTAACTAATCTCACCACCACCGCTATTTTTAACCTCACCGAAAGTAAACACACCGCCCATCCAAACTAACCATTAATCTACCTTCTAGACTCAAAATTACAGTTTGGCATATTTCAAACAAATTTATCCCATCTATGTCAAATTTATATTTCAAAAGACTTTCAGGTACTGCAATATGCCCTAGACGCGGGGATGGAGTTGAATCCTTAGCACATGTCTTTTGGGGTTGCCGTGTTGCAAGTGAAGTTTGGGGGTTAGTGGGGTTATCAGTGGTTCTCTCGAATGTTGATCAGGGGTGGTTTGAGTGGCTTACCTGGGTTTTTAATATTAGTTCAACATCGCAATGCCGGATTTTTTGTTGTACCCTTTGGGATCTATGGACTACAAGAAATAAAAGAATTCATGAGCATATTATTCAATCTGGTAAAGAGATTTCTAACTTCATTCATAGATATATTTGTGAGATAGATGGAATAGAGGAAAATGTGCATACCAGGGTGGTCGACATAGCAAGACGGGAACCCCCTTCTGGGGATTGGGTCAAGATCAACTTTGACGCGGCATTTGACAAGAATCTTTTTCGGTTAGGATCGAGGTTTGTTGCCAAAAATGCAAGAAGGAGAGTGGTTGCCTCCGGTTCTACTATTCACGAGATGTTGGTTCGGCTTTTGCAGCAGAGGCCCTTACCTGCTTCGAGGCAACTCAAATGGGGATTGATTTGGGCATAACAGAAATAGTTTTAGAATGAGACTCACTTTCGACTATTAAAAAATGTAAATCAACTTCTACAGACAAGTCACAAATTTCTCCCTATATTCGAAACATTTAGAGCATTTTCGGGAATTTTCGAAGGATTTGTCTCATGCATGTCGGAAGATCGGCGAACAAGCTTGCAGACAATTGCTTCTAAAAGTTTGAGTAAAGGCAAGAAGTTTTACTTGAGAAGCACTGTCCCGAGATATGCTGTGGAGATTCTTGAAGACGAATGGATTCGCGAACCTGATTGAGGCTTGTTGAAGAGATCAAATTTTGGGTCCCTAGGTGAAACAAAGGCTTTGTAGATCTAGTCTTGATGAAATGAAGCTTTTGGATGCAGGGATGGGAATTTGGAAAGTTTTGGGAAATGGAAACCGTCAGTCATTAATGAAGAATTAAGGGATGGGACGGCTAAAGGTTTCCCAAGCTTTAGGCTACGACCTTTTCTGTTTCTTTTTCGCATTAGCATGGGTTTTTAGTCTTTCGTTTTCTTTCTAACGGGCATGTCTGGTTTAAAGCCCATTTCTTAGTACTGTTTGTTTTAAATTGGCTTACTTTATACATCTAACTTAAAAAAATTTAATATTTATAAAAATAACCTTAGTTTAAAAATATTTACTAAAATGACTTGAAATAAACAGTAGATTTAAGTTTTGGGAACCCAATGGCCGGCACTACCTAGTGTTTTGTCCCCATGATTGCATGTTGATTGTATCAGGCTTTAAAAAATAATTTTTTTTGAGTTTAGGAACCCAATGACTGGCACTACCTAGTGTTTTGGCCCTATTATTGCCTGATGCAGGCTTTAAAAATAATAAATTTTTTTGAATTTGGGAATCCATTGGCCGATACTAGGGTATTTTTTTAAATCGTATCATACTGATATACAAAAATACCAATATTTTTAAAAAAAATTGGTTCTAGCCATGTAATGGCCGGCACCAAACAGATAAAAAAAAATTTTGGTGCTGGCTAGTAGATAGCTGGCAGCAGGTATAATTTTCGCTTCCCAAAACACTTTTTTTTTTACTTTAGGACACTGATGGCTGGCACCAATGTATTTAGAAAAAAAAATTTGGGTGCTAGTCATGTAATGGCTTGGCTTGCTGGAATTACAACTTGAATGGGATCCGGTTCAGCTATCTCCGCGAACAACTTAACAGGGCTGAGATTTTCTATCTCAGGGGGGTAATAAATTGCTATCATTGTTACTAGATCATCATCTTCTTCAAGCTCCATTTTTGAGAACTTGATCGGATTTGTTGAAACTAGACATTTGTAAAATAGTCTCAACATTTGCTTTCCGCAATGGGTTGCTATTTTTGAACTGATTTTTCATTTTAAATCCACCAGCGAAACACGCTTGTTGAATCCCATTCCTATTTTTTTTCGACTTTGAAATACACAATCTTCTTCAGTTGTATTTATCATTTCTGCATTAAAATGAACATAAACAAACAAAATTTGGGAACTTATCTTAAAAATATTTTGCTTCCTTCTCAACAAAGAAAAAACTAATATTTTTAATCTCGATTTTCAACTAATAAAACAAACAAGAAACAAACAAAAACTCAAATGGAAGACAAAACACCTATATATAACTGACCATTTGGAAGACAAATTTTTTAAATGACACTGGTGCCGGTCATTAGTGTCCCAAAGTAAAAAAAAAAAATGCATTTGGAGCTAAAAATTGTACTTGATGCCGGCCATCTACTAGCCAGCATATAAATATTTTTTTTTTCAAATACACTAGTGCCACCCATCTACTGGCCAACACCAAAATTTTTTTATTAAATGTACTTGGTGCCAGCCATTACATGGCCAGCACCAAAATTTTTTTTTAAATACACTGGTGCCTGCCATCAATGTTAAAAAAAAAGCATTGGGAGCCGAAATTGTACTTGGTGCAGGCCATTACATGGCCAGCACCCAAATTGTTTTTTAAATACACTGGTGCCGCCTATCAGTGTTCCAAAAAAATGCATTGGGAGCCAAAATTGTACTTGGTGCCGACCATTACATGGCCTACACCCAATTTTATTTTAAAATACACTGATGCTGACCATCAGTGTCCCAAAGTAAAAAAAAAAAGTGTCTTGGGAAGCGAAAATTGTACCTGGTGCCAGCCATCTACTGGCCAGCACAAAAAAAAATAATTTTTTTATCTGTCTGGTGCCAGCCATTACGTGGCCAGAACCAATTTCTTTTAAATATTGGTATTTTTGTATACCAGTATGATACGATTTAAAAAAAAATACCCTGGCGTTAGCCATTGGGCTCCTAAAATTCAAATCTACTGTTCATTTCAGGTCATTTTGGTGAATGTTTTTGAATTAGGGTTATTTTTGTAAATATTAAATTTATTGGGATTAGATGGATAAAATAGTTGTGCATTCTAATAATAGCCCAGGCTTTTCTTCAAAAAAAAATGAAAAATTATTAATAAAATAAAGATAATTGAAATTTTATTATTTATATAATTATTGTTATTTCATATAATATTTTATCATATTTATTTAAAAACAATCACGAAAGTAAAAATTGAATGTACAATTAGATTACTTTTATTATTATCATAAGATAATTAATAATATGTGTAATATCTACACATCATTTATCTAAATGGTTTTATTATTAATTTATCTAATTATATTCAATAAACTAATAGTTAATTAATGTTACATAATAGTTAATAATATAGTAATAAATTTTATTCTAATATCAATTTAATAAGAACAATAAAAATATTTTAGTTACTTTAAAATTTTCTTCAAAATTTTGCATATATATAATATTAGAACTCTTTTGCTTTTTAAATTTGTATCAAATTAATAAAGTATCAAAATTATTTTATACATTTTGGGTTCTTATTTTTTTTAAAAAAATCGTTTACTTTTCTGTTAACACTTGTAATTATTAATTTACAAAGAACATTAATCTTTATAATTTATAATTTTATTTAATTATTATATGCTATTTAAAAGGGTTATAATTGAAAAAAAAGATTTACTTTTCTTTTCGCGTCTTAACCAAACAAAAAGAAAAAAAGGTTAAAATTACTTCTTCTTTTATTAACTTCAGCTATCCAAACAATAAATAAATATCTCCTTACCATTCTTTAACTTTCCTTTCCTTTCCTTTATTATTAATTATTCAAATACAGGGTCAAATTAATTAATTTGACTTAATCAAGCATTTGAAAATTTTGAAAATGTAACATTAAAAAGGATTTTAAATGTTCTAAAAACATTAAATTTGTTATAGAAAAATAAAGAGAACAACACTACGTGAAAAGCACGAGAGAATTTCCCACATATCACTTTCACTTATAATGGGCTTTATTTATAAACTTCCTTACATTCAATTAAATACATATTTGAAACATCTAATTTACTCTCATGATCATAAATGAACTATGGGGTTATCTCATAAATTAAAAAGGGTTTAAAAGGTGTTCTAAACATCCACTTTTAATGTACTTACAACACTTTCCATTAGATATCTATTACAGAAAAATGTGTCTCATTAAAACCTTATTAGGAAACCCTGGGGATAAAAAACCTAATAAAGGAAACAGGAGTACACAATCTCTCATCATAAATTGTCTCGTTAAAAGTCTTTACCAAGAAAATTTATTGGGCCAAAACCTTGACTAAATAAAAGAGTACATGTCTTGGATTCCCCCCGATGACAATGTCACTTAATATCTTTGAGTTAACACATCTCAATTTTGTATACCAACCTTTCAAATGTTGCATTTGATAATGCCTTTGTAATATCCCGAAAATTACTACTGTAATACCCCGAAAATTACTACAGTAAGAAAGTAGGTATCCTTGATAGTAAAATAAGGAAATAAAGTGACAAAAAGGGAAATTTTGAGTTATGGCAACATTGGGAATTATATTATGACATATTAATTCAAGAAAGGATTAAATCGCAAAAGTGAGAAAAGCTTTGTTGCCCAAGAGTAAATACTCGAAATTTGAGAGGTTAAAGTGTAAATACGAAAAATTTGAAGGACCAATAGTGTAAATATTTTAAGGGTGGAATAATCTAGAAACTAAGGAAAATGGATGAATTAGGACCAAATTGAAAAGGTGAAGAATTTTGAGGGACTAAATCACAATTTTACCAAATTAAGTGATGACTCAAGAATGAAATTTTTAAAGATTATGAAGGGCAAAATGGTCAATTAGAAGAGAGAAATCTAGAAGGCAATGATGATGTTGGTGATATTTTAGATTAATTAATTAAATAAATATTAGTTTATTAATATTTTAATTTGATTTTTTAAATGATATTTTATTATTTTATTATTATTCTATTTAGTATATATATGGAAGGAAAGATGAAGAATCTTCATCTTCTTCTATGCAACCAACGTGAGAAGAGAGGAAAAGAAAGAAAGTTTTGCTTTCTTTACAATTTGGTCCTTCCACAAAAAATTTACCATTTTCACTTAGAAATCAAAAGAATTTCCATAGCTTCCAAGAGAGAAAAATAACAAAGAGACAATGGGGAGCTAGAATATCAAGTTAGATTCAAGAAATAGAAGCTAGAGGAGAGAGAAAATCAAGTTAAAGATTGAAATCAATAGCACAAGGTAAGAACATCAAGATTTCAATATATTTTTAAGTTTGATATTATTGAAAAAGCATGGAAATAATGTTATAGTAGAGTTTTCTTATATAAGGTCTTATTTTCTTGATATATTAGTGAAGAAAAATAAGTGAAAGTGATGGGAAATATTATAGAGAAAGGGAATAAGGAGTTATACACCTAGTAATCAACATTTTGCAAGAAAACAATTTTGGACAGCAGCAGTAGTCTAACTTTGAAAAATCACCATAAATTGTGAAAATTGAATTAGAGGATGAAAAAATAGAATTAAATATTATTGAGTTTAGTTTCTCATAAAAGAAACGATGTAAGCAATAGAATTTTAAATCATAAGTTATAATAAATTTTGTGAGATAAGGTCAGAATGATTTCGGGTTCCCTATTCTGACTTTGAAAAATCATCAAAATTTGATAAAATTATTATGGGCTTAAATTTACATTTTAAAATATTTAATGAGTCTATTTTCAATAGAAATAGACGGAACATTATCCTAATCTTGTACGAGGAGATAATTACTTTTAGTGAAGAATGGTCAAAACTGTCAGACAGCAGAATAGGGATGAATTTAAAGAATAAACTGTACTTATTGGTTAAACAAAAATTATGAAAATTTTATGGTAAGAAGATATGTGAGTCTAGTTTCATAGAAAATTTTGGATCTTAATTTGGAGTTCTTTAGCTCAATATATAAATAATTTTGTGACAATGACTCAAGTGGACAGCTTTGAATGAACAAATAAATAAATAGTGAAATTATAGATAATGTTACATATAAGAATGTTATATACATTAAGGATGTGGAACGGAGAGGAGGAGGAGGAGGAGGAGGAAAATATATGATTATTCAAATAACATGAGTTTTCATTAAAATGGCTAATTTGCATGTTTTAGGTTCAGGGACTAAATTGAATAAAAGTAATATTTTAAGGGTAAATTTGTAAAATGTCAAAAAGTGACCAAATTGCATGAAATGAATTGTTTTATTATTTAAATTAATAAATTGAATGAAATATTAATTTATATCAAGATTGAGTGGAAATTGAGAAAATAGAAAATTACCAAAATGTCCCTAAATTTTGGTATTTCGCAATTTAGCCTTAGTAAGTTCGTGTAACTTGAATTATATTCTTAGATGATTGAAATATATTTATTGGATTGAGAAATTGATTTGAATTGTGAACATGAGAAATTGTGAATTGAATGAAATGGAAATGAAGCTTTGAATTACATGTGTAAATATCGGGTCTCGTAGGCCCTATTTGTTATGAATATAATATTTCGAGGATATGTTGTAAAGAATTATAAAAGAACGTTAATAATTTAAAAGTTTTAATTCGGATGAAATTTTGTAACTCGGTTTAATACGTACGCAAATGTATGTCTTCTAGTAATGCCTCGTACCCTATTCCGGCGTCGAATACGGGTAAGGTGTGTTACAATGTGACATCATCAGATTCGGTCATAACGTTTAGACTAGGTTTGGGGTGTTACAGCCTTGGTAAATATATATGTCAAATTACCAGAAACAAATTTGTTGAACTTCAATATCACCTTTCTTCTCAATATCATAAGTGAAAAATAATTTCGATGAAATATGTTTTATTCTATCTCCTTCGATAGACCCCCCTTTCACTTAAGCTGTACTTTCATTATCCTCATATGAGATAGTTGGCACCTTTTACTATAGAGTAAATTACATGTAACAACCCGTTTTTCAGTGGTGTAGAAAACAGTGATTTCGGGAGCACAAATCCAACAAGTAAGTTCGTATACTTAGTATTTAAATTATGCGAGTCAATAGTAATAATTTTTTATATTGAATTTTGATTTGATGAATTCTAATTAAATGAATTAATGGTTAGTATAAGTGGTTGTTTCGAAAGTCAAGTGGTTTCAGAAAATAATATAACGAGACCTCATTTCTGTAAACCGAGCTCGTGAATATTTTTATTAAATATTTACAGAGTCGTAATATAGGTGAATTGAAGTTTGGTTCGGTAATTTTGACGATTGAGTGCTTAATTTAGGTAAAATGACTAAATTGTAAAAGAGGTAAAAGTTAATCGCTATAGATTTAAAATGCTAAAGGGACCAAAATGGTGATTAAACCATGGTAAAAAAGTCCAAGTGGTGGTGACATAATTAAATCCACTAATACATAATTAAATCCACTAACTTTTGGGCTATTTGTTCATTTAGTCCTATTTAGTTTAGGGTTAATTTGAAATAAAGCTTAATTAGTTTAACAATTGAATAATTGAAGGACCAATTGTGCAATTGGACCCTCTTTAATTAGTCAAATGGTGGGAATAGTGGAGAATTCTCTAGAATAATGTTTAATTTCTTTATTTAACATTTAAAATGCTTAAATTAGATTAAAGTAAAAGTATAGTAATAAATTAAAAAGAAAACAAAAGATAGAAAAAAAAGCTTATCTTTTCCATTTTTTCTTCTAAGTTGGCCGAACCACCATTGTTAGAGGAGAAAGAAGCTTTGGCCTAGCTAGGGTTGCCTATTTGGTATGTGTTTGATGCCCGTTTTTAGTAATTTTTATGTTTTTGAGTTTGTTTTAGCTTGATTAGCTAACTCGGGACTAATTTGTAAAGTTGTCAAATGTTGTGGATTATACCATTGATGAGTTTTGTATATTCTTAGAATTTTATGATGGACTATTAAGTTTGGTTGTTAAATAGGACTATTTTGAAAAGTAGTTTTTGTTAATTTTAATGTTTAAGCACTAAAATGTTAAGGTGATAAAATTATAATGACTTGATGTGAAATAAGAACAATTATGGACTGTAGTAAGGTATTATACAATTCTCCTAAACTTGGAATTTATTGAAAATGGTTAAATTACGTGTTTTGGACTTAGGGACTAAATTGTATAAAAGTGAAATGTCACGGGTAATTTTGTAAAAATTTTAAAAAGGACTTAATTGCATAAAATGAGTTCATTTTGCTATTAGAACTAGTTAATTGAATGAAACTATTCTTTTAGTTCATGAACAAGCTGATAATCGCGAAAAAGAGAAAATTTCAGAATAGTCTCTGTACCTTTGTCATCGCTGCAGTTTAGTCAAGTAAGTTCGTTTGGTTTAATTTTAATACATTTTTAAATGTATTATATGAACTTAATTATATAATGTTGGATTATATTGATGCATGTAATTGAAAATGGAAATAATAAATTGATATGACATTGATCACTGATTGAGATATTTTGAGCCGATGAATGTTTGGTTGTTGAACTATTGCTTGCATATGGAATATGAGATAGTGAGATATTCACGTATTGTTCTATGATGGAATGCTCTGAACCAATGAACGTAGGATAGAGTACGATTGGCATGCTAATAGGTTATTATGCGTGCGATACGGGTTGTTCTAAGTAGTGAAGATGATTTTTATATATTCTTTGTTCACTGGATATGCCAAGGTCCTGCATTTGTTACAGACTATTGTGCTATATTATAGTGTTTCTAGTGTGTTGGATGGTATTGGCTCTTATGAGCATCTGGTGTGCTGGATGATACTAGCTCTTATGAGCATTTGGTATGTAACACCCCAAACCCGGTCTAAACGTTATGATCGAATCTGGCGATGTCACATTGTAACAGCCCTTACCCGTATTCTACGCCGGAATAGGGTACGAGACATTACTAGAAGACATACATTTGCATACATATTAAACCGAGTTACAAAATTTCATCCGAGTTAAAAATTTTAAATTATTAACGTGCTTTTATAATTTTTTTACAACATATCCTCGAAATATTATATTCATAACAAATAGGGCCTACGAGACCCGATATTTACTCATGTAATTCAAAGCTTCATTTCCATTTCATTCAATTCACAATTTCTCATGTTCACAATTCAAAATCAATTTCTTAATCCAATATATATATTTCAATCATCTAAGAATATAATTCAAGTTACACGAACTTGCCAGGCTAAATTGCAGAAATACTAAAATTCAGGGACATTTTGGTAATTTTCTATTTTCCTCGAATTTTCACCCAATCTTGATATAAATTAATATTTCATTCAATTTATTAATTTAAATAATAAAAAATTAATTTCATGCAATTTGGTCACTTTTGACATCTTTACCAATTTACCCTTAAAATATTACTTTTATTCAATTTAGTTCTTGAACCTAAAACATGAAAATTGGCCATTTTAATGAGAACTCATGGTAGTTGAAATCATTTATTTTCCTCCTCCTCCTCTCCATTCCACATCCTTAATGTATAATATGCTTATATGTAACATTATCTATAATTCCACCATTTATTTATATATTAATTCAAAGTTGTTCACTTGAGTCATAGTCACTAAATTATTTATATCTTGAGCTAAAGAACTCCAAATTAAGATCTGCTAAATTCATATGAAACTATACTCGCATATATTCTTACCATAATATTTTCAGAATTTTTGTTTTAAGCCAATAAGTAAATTTTATTCTTTAAAGATTCCCTGTTTCACTATTTGACAGTTCCGACCCTCTTCACTAAAAATTAATTATATCTTTGTAAAAATTTGGATGATATTTCTGTTTATTTATATTGAAAATAGACTCATTCATTATTTTAAACATATAAATTTATGCCTCTAATTATTTTTATTCAATTTTTATGATTTTCCAAAGTCGAACAGGGAACCCGAATTCATTCTGACCTTGTCTCAAAAAATTTATTATATCTCATGATTTACAATTCCATTACTTACACCGTTTCTTCTATGAGAAACTAGACTTAATAATATTTAATTAAATATTTTATTCATACTCTAATTAGATTTCCACAATTTATGGTGATTTTTCAAAGTTAACCTACTGCTGCTGTCCAAAACTGTTTTAGTGCAAAATGTTGATTACTAGGTGTATAACTCCCTTATTCCCTTTCTCTATAATATTTCCCATCACTTTCACTTATTTCTCTTCACTATTATATCAAGAACTTAAGACCTTATATAATAAAACTCTACTATAACATTATTTCCATGCTTTTTCAATAATATCAAACTTAAAAATATATTGAAATCTTGATGTTCTTACCTTGTGCTATTGATTTCAATCTTTAACTTGATTTTCTCTCTCCTCCAGCTTATATTTCTTGAATCTAACTTGATATTCTAGCTCCCCATTGTCTCCTTATCAATTTTTTCTCTTGGTGGCTATGGAAATTTCTTTGATTTCTAAGTGAAAATACTGAATTTTTGGTGGGAGGACCAAATTGTAAAGAAAGGAAAACTTCTTTATTTTCCTCTCTTCTCACGTTGGTTGCATGGAAAAGATGATAATTTTTTCATCATCTTTCCTCCTTTTTATATTAATCATTTAATAATAAAATAATACTAAAAATCTTAATAAAATATTAATTAAATAACATTTATCTATTTAATTAATTAAAAATATCACAAACATCATCATTACCTTCTAGAATTCTCTCTCTCTCTCTATTTGACCATTTTGCCCTTTATAATCTTTTGAAATTTCATCCTTGAGTTATCACTTAATTTGGTAAAATTACAATTTAGTCCCTCAAAATTCTTCACCTTTTCAATTTGGTCCTAATTCATCCATTTTCCTTAGTTTCTAGATTATTCCACTCTTAAAATATTTACACTATTGGTCCTTTAACTTTTTCATATTTGCAGTTTAACCCCTCAAATTTTGAGTATTTACTCTTGGGCAACAAAACTTTTCTCACCTTTGCAATTTAATCATTTCTTAAATTAATATGTCATAATATACTTCCTAATGTTGACATACTCAATATTACCCTTTTTATCACTTTATTTCCTTATTTTACTATATCAAGGATATTATCTTACTTTCTTACTGTAGTAACTTTCGAGGTATTACATGGTATGTTGGATGGTCGACTGTGTACTCATATTCGTATATCGTTCATCGAGCTATGTTTTATTGAAATCTAAATGTTATTGAAATGTGGAAACTAATTTGTACTATTGCATTGAGCAATACTCACCTGTCGTGAGTTGTGATTTACAGGAATTCTGTTAATAGCCTTGTGACAAAAGCTCATTAATTAATTAATTAATTAAAATTATTATGTTTAATTGGGTAAGATTATTCGTTTAATCGATGAACTTACTAAGCTATATGAAAGCTTACTCGTGTATTTGTCTTGCTTCTTTATAAATAATGTCTTGTGGATAATCGGGAGATCAGATCAACTTGAAGAATCACTCTATCCGGGGATCATTTGGTAGCTTTTGAATACAACTTGGCTTATATGACATGTAATAGGAGAATTTGATTATGTATTGTAATGGTTCATAAGTACTTGTATGGTGTTGTTTTTGTGCATATGATATTATGGTATGCGTGGCTATGTGTGGTAAGCATGCTTAAATTTTAAGATAAAGCATAAGTGGTTGTGCATGAAATGGTAAGTTTGGCTTGAATTAGGTATGACATTTTGGGATTGAATGTAAGTCATTTTGAAGGTGTTTTTGGCTTGTATATTTGGTAAGGAAATTAATTGGGTTAAGTAATTGTATTGTGGTGTCATGGATGACATATTGGTTAGACACTTGGATTGGCTATTTTGGCATGTTTTGAGTGTCTTTGAATGCCTCTTGAAAGCTTGATTTCATGCACTTTTAGTATGTGGAGGTATTTAAGCATTTAGGAATGGAAATGATAAGTTTAGGGTCAATTTTGGGCACACACGGCCTGAGGCACAGGCTGCCACACGGTCATGTACACACACACGGGCAAACCACACGGGCGTGTGGCCTGAGTGTGTTAGGTGCAGGGTTCACATAGGCCAGCACATGACCTACAACACGGCCATGTGACCCAACTCAGTGAGCTACACGAGTAGACACATAGGCGTGTGGAGTAGCCACACTAGCATGTGGGATAGCCACACGGCCATGTTTAGAGCCACACAATCTGGGCTCTGTCACATGGCTTGGACAAACGGTCGTGTGACCCTTGATGTGGAAAATTTTAATTTTTCCTTAAATTCTTTTGATTTGTTTCGAATTGGTCACTGGTAGTTCCTAAACCATTTTTAGAGCTTCGTAGGCTCGAATTAAGGTTCGTAAATGTATGTTTTATTCTATTATGAATAACATATGTACTTGTTGATTTACTTTGATAATCATATGCTATCTGTTATAAAATGTTTCGATTTATACGGTAATACTCTGTAACCCTATTTCAGCGACAATAACGGTTTATGGGTGTTACATTATGTAACTCCAAGATATGTTGTGTCATTAGCATTATCCAAATACATTCATGACTAGCCTTGGGTATTGCAATTATTTCTATATGATTTGAAGATGTAGTAGCTAATGTTTGTTTTGGTGAACACCATTATATGATTGTACCTCTACACGTAAATGATATCTTTTTTAAGATTGTCCTTTATACATATCTAATAAGAATCCAACATCGACATATTTAACTAATTGAGGCTATATATCATTTCAGTAAAATAACCCCATATCAATTTTCCTCCTAAGATATCTAAATATATGTTTAATTTCATTCTAATGCCTACGTTTTGGAGAAAACTTAAATCTTCCTAACAAACTTACAACAAATACTATATCAGGTTCTGTATTGTTTGCTAGATATATTAATGCCCCTATGGCACTAAAATACGGTACTTAGAACCAAGTAGCTCTTCATTATCCTCACAATGATGAAAGGGGTCGTTATTCTTTCAACCATTGGGGTGCTCAATGGATGAGCTTTATCTATGTACATTTTCTTACTAATTGACATGTATTTCGTCCTTTAAATGATTGATCTGTAGGTCGAGACAAAACATTTTTTTCCAAGAACTTCTATGTCAAATTCTTTCCTAAAACAATTTATTGCATTTTGGAGTTGTAAAAGAGTACCAATAATATTTAATTCATCAATATAAAAAATAATTATCACGAAATCTAATCTAGATCTTTTATAAAAAATATATGGGCATGTATAATTTGTATAACATTCTTTCAACAAATATTCACTAAGATGATTGCACCACATTCGTCCATATTACTTTAATCAGTATAAGGATTTCCTTATTCTAATTGAGCAATATTCTCGAGAAACTTTGTACCCTTCTAGGATTTTCATACTAATTTGTCTATCTAGTAAGTCATATAGAAATTGTGCAACAACATCTATTAGAGACATATCAAGTTTTTCTTATATTTCTAGACTTATTAGACATCTAAACATGATTACATCCACCTTAGGAGAATATATCTCCTTATAATCAATGTCGGGCCTTTCCAGAAATCCTTGGGCTACAAGTCATGCTTTATATCTAACAACTTCATTATTCTCATTTCATGTTCACAGAAATACCCATTTATACCCCACCAGCTTTACATCATTAAGTGTTTGGACTATAGGTCCAAAAACCTTACATTTAGCAAGCGAATTTAATTCTGCTTGTATTACGCCTTTTCAATTTGAAAAATCTTTTCTATTTCTATATTCCTCAACATATGTAGGTTCAGGATCTTCATTTTCTTCTATTGTTATCAACAACAATATTATAAGCAAAAATGTTGTTGACAATTATATCTTTCCAATTCCATCTTTTTCCTATTGTGATATAACTTATCGAGGTCTCTTCTTAGGCAATCACCTCTACAATATGATCATTTAGATTACTTACTCCTTTCTTTTTATGCGGATTCTTATCTTTGGAATCAATTAGTCTACCAAGCTTCAGCGACACTTACTTTCATTTGCACTAGTAGATTGTCTTACAGGGATATCAATTCTTATTAGAGCATTTTCAGATAATATATGTGATTTAGTAACTCTCTTTAGGTCAGTAAATACATTTGAGAATTGATTTACAATATTTTGCAAAAGTATTATCGTCTGAACTTCCAGTTCACTTTGATTTGTTTAAGGATCTAAATGGGATAATAATGATGCATCTTATGTACTTTCCTTTAACAATTGTTTTTTTCTCCCCTTTAAAGTTGGGAATACTATTTCATCAAAATGAGAATTGACATACCATGTCGTTGATCGCCTATAAACAAGTTATCATTTATAATAAAATATAATATCAAAAAATATAAGAGATTAAAACGACGGTGCCCGCAAGTGCACGAGTCAAATTATAATATAGTTTAGTACAATGAAATGCTTTGGAAGTATTTCGAGGATCATACACAAGGGAGCATGAAATAAATTATGAAAATGTTTTTACAATAATAAGTCTAAATAGTACTAATTAATTCCTATATTACAATAAACTATAAAATATAATAATGAGATAAAAATAAATAACTAAAATAAATAAATAAGAAAAATAAAAAAATGAATTAAATCAAAAAATGAGTCAGGAAGATTAACTCGTATCGGGGTTTGTAACTAACTTTAAATTAGGGTTTTAAGGTGGATTAGCTATCGATTAACCAACTATTACCTCCCAGCCTCTAATTAACTAATCGATTGGTTGATACTCGCTTATCTCTCTACCTCACTTTCTCAACCAGGATAATTTACAATTTACCCGGTTTGACTTATCTCCCGACCTCATCTAGCCTATGGTAACTTCCTAGGGTAGTCAATCATAGTGGTTTAAGCACATGTAATTCATACCAAGTAATTCCTCTTGTGAAACCTTAAATCCTCCATTAATCACATCCCTATCCACTCATTAATCTCCCCTAAGGGATTTAGTCACCTATGTTATTCATAATCTCAATCTCAATTGAATAAATCATGTAAAGAACACGATTGATTCGGAAGGGAAAAAAGATTTGAATAATAGTGGATTGAATATCAAATGGGGAACGAAGTAGCAAATCAATCGATTGGAATAAAGATTTGAATTGAATGAAAAAGAAAGCAAACTGAAATACTTTAATACTATTGGTTCACATTCAGACATACCTAGATCCAATTCTGTTCACATACCCATACTGATAACTCACTACGTATAACATCTAGATGAACTCCATATCGTGTTATAACAGAATCTCATAATTCAAAATAACATTGACTCAGATTCAAAATAAGTTTAGAAGAAGATGCGACACCCCTTACTTTTCATACTTATAGATCATCATAACAGATACCCTTCTTGACATACAGATACACATATCTTTTACATGGAAAACCCTTAAAAATTTATTCAACTCTTATTCCAGAGCATATCAATACTTTATCTTGGTCATACTTATTATAGAACTACTATAATTTACTCATATCTTACCATAGAGATAGACATTCAAATTTATAACTTACTAGATATTCTTAACAGTTCACACCACATAGACTTAGTAGAAACACCATACATGCAATTAGATAGAGTACGCCACTAAGGTGATCAATTTAGAGTTTGCCACAAAGACATCCCTTTCAGATTTCGTCACAACAACTATTCTTTTTAGAGTTCGCCTCAAAGGATATTTTTTTCAAAGTTCTCCACAAAGACTATTCTTTTCAAATTTTGCCACAAAGACTATTCTTTTCTATCGTGTTTATGTTATGGATTTGCCTAAACTCACATTATGTGAGGTTTGGCCATCAACGTCCCTAGACATACAGAGAACCCCATTGGGTAATCACCATTCCTTTCAAAAGATGCTATGGCCATGGACTTTTCCTTCAGAATTCATATCATAATTCATGTTTTTAGTCTCGAAAGACTCCATTAGACACCACTGCTGTGAACAGACACAGACTCACTTGACAGACTCTTCATGGATTGAGACAATCTAAATTCGACCTTTTACTTCATTAACATAAATCCAAATAGAACATGCATCTTGTAGTATACATTTGAGAAATATACATACTCAGCCATACTTCAATGTTTCAATACTCGTACCCCAATGTTTCAACATACTCTTCTTGACTTTGGATCCATAGTTCAATCAATTTTTTATGGATGACTCGCAATATGAACAATACAAATGTAGGGTTCAATATATAACTCACCTGAATCTCACCTACTGTAGTTCAAAGCTCCAAATCCAGATATCTTTCGAACCAGCAGCAACCACCTGATGCGAAGTAACTATTGATCATAAAAGAACCTTAGCCTCTAAATCATTGAGGTGGGATACATTAAGATTTAAGAAAGGTTTTAGTATATACCACTTAAGGAAAAGAAATAAGAAGAAGAAGAAGAAGTAAGAACCCCCTTTCAGAACACACTCTCCCATATAAATATGATTCATCTTCCTTAGTGGAATTTAACAAGTGTCATACGTATCAGAACTTACCTTCTTATTGACCTACAATTTTTGAGAAAAGTATAAATAAGCTCCCTTCGTCAAACTTATCAAGTTGAACTATACAATTTAGTTTCTAACCAGATTAGTTAAAATCTAACTAGCATAATATTCCATTCAGTCTAGGTGTACTATACCTTTGGCGAATACTCATCCCATATTTCCCTTTTATTCCTTAACATGGACGTCTCCTTAATACATGGTGAAACATTAGAAAATTAAATTCTTACTTACTCTTGCGGTGCTCACTACTCGCCCACATGTATATGCCAAAACAATCTTTTTGGCGGATAACGCTACGCCAAATAGACTATTTACTGCTATACACCGAAAATTTAGATCCTCCAAATCTGGCGTGTTACAAGAGGGGTGAATGACTCACCCTTGTATTTCTACTAGGGTTTTCACCCCCTTCATGTTATATAAGGGGATTTAGGCCTCTCTCACATCGGGTCCAATTATGAGTACTTTTTGGGCTTTTTTACCCAGTACTCTGCATTATGATCCAACCTGATTCTGTTTTCCTATTTCCCAAAATAAACTTTAATATCTACATATTAAATAATTTTCTCACCCTAATTTTACCCCGGTAAAATTTTAATGATTTTACCCTCTATAAAATATCGAGAAAATTCGTTCAATATGTCACAACTCAACATATTCACTATGACCGAACAATTTAATTTAATTTTCAAGTTCCAAAATAGTTTAAAAACGTAAACTCATTCTTCCATCATTTTTTAAGGAATCCTATATAGGATTGCAAGTTTTCATTTCATTTTTGTTTCCATTTCTATTTTTACAAACCTACATTCATTTTCAAATGATTCCATTTCTCCATTTCAGAGAAAACCATAATCATTCCTAAATTTTTCTCATTTTCTATTCATTCCGTTCATTTCTATTCAAACACACAATTCATTTATGGTTTCAACGAGCTAGCAGAGGGACTGATTGGACATATGTGGTTGAAACTCAAATGATTTATAATTAAATTTTTATTTTTCACCTATTAATTATAAACTCATTTAGTCACGAAGTCATTCCACTATAATATTGTGACTAAGCTCTCCTTATCGACATACCATTACGAAAACAACTACTCAGTGCTCGTCCAATGACCTTGTCATAAGTGTGTTACCCTCATAGGATATCTTTAACCTCTTTAGGATAATATCCGTTCTCCCAATATGATCCTATTTTATCTCATGATAAACATTATATCTTCCTTCATGAAAAGTCAATCACTATCAAATAGTGATCAAGTCATCCATCACAAATACGAATAACTCGTGGCCATACTTACTTTTCATCAACCATGTAATGCCAATGAGAGGATATCATTTACCTATGTTTTGGGTAATAATTCCATTATTTTAATGACGTTACATACTACAGATGTCATACACTCAACACATCAGCTTTCGGTTCCTTATCTATTTGAACTTAGGCTTTTACTTACATCAAAGTGTACGAGCCATGCATACATAGTCTGTCATCCACTCAAAATTTAGGTATGTCACACTATGAACGTCACAAGTGAATAAATCCATAAACGGATTAAGGATCTATTATGCTTGGGTCATGTCCGATGTACTGTCAGTCTAGTTAATCACATTTATGTCTTTATCATCTAGGAGTCATCCGTTCCGATGCCCAAGACAAGACATCTCCCCAATTGGACTTGATAGATGAAATATTAGTATTTCTATTGATTTTCTCATTTTTTATTAGACTAAGGACATGTTTAGGTTTGTTTACTAATACAAGTTGTCTATAACAGCCCATTTTTCAGTAGTGTCGAAAATAGTGGTTTCAAGGCCACCAAATTCGACGAGTAAGTTCGTAAATATTATTATTTAATATTTACGAGTCAAATATGGTTTTTAAAAGATTTTTGATTGATAATTTATGTTTTATAAACGATTTATTTAGTTCAAATGGTAAGACCCTAAGGTCAAATGGTTTTAGAAAATGAGGTATCGAGACCTCATTTCTATAAAACAAGTCATAAATATTTTTATAAATATGTATGGAGTGTCATTAAGGTGGTACTAAAGTTTCGTTGAAAAATTTAATGTTTCGATAGAGAATTAATTAAAAAGGACTAAATCGTAAAAGATGTAAAATTTGATCACCATTTGATTTGAGTGATGAAATGGCTTATTGAATAAAGGAAAAGGAACTTAAATGGTAATTAAACCATGGTCAAAGTTTCAAAGCGATGGTTTCAGGATTGAATCCACTAGCTTTTGGATTATTTGTTCTTTTAGTCCTAATTAGTTTAGGATTAAATTATAAATAAGTTTATTTAGTTAGAATTTAATTTAATTAAAGGTCCAATTATGAAATTAAATCCTCCTTATATGGTAATTACACCATATTTTCACGTGATGGAAAAATATGAACATGGAATTGGTGTTTTATTTAATTATTAACCAAGGTTAAAATGGCAATTTGACAAATTAATTAAATTAAACAAAACATAAGTAAAATAATGGTTGACATGTTCCTTTTTCTTTTTTTTAGCCGAATGAAGCCATGGATATACCTTGAAGCTTTGGCCAAGCTTCCGTGTATGCATGTAAGTCTGTTTTAGCTCTGTTTCTAATAATTTTTATATTTTTGAAATCGTTGCAACTAGGTCCAGCTAGCCCGTACCTTCGATTTTGAAATTGTTTAAGATTTTTATGTGATTTTAGTTATTAAATGCTGAATTTGAAATGTTGTTTCATATTTAAAAGTATTTTACTAAGTAATTTTGATGAATTTGAATTGTTGAAATAGTAAAATACAAGGATTTGAGGTGAAATTGTTGCAAATGTGGGCTGATATAGGTGCCATGAATATTCAGTTGTCATAATTTGGCGTTAAAAATGATTAATTTTCAAGTTTTTAGCTCAGGGACTAAATTGAATAAAAGGAAAACTTTAGGGGTAATTTCGTAAAAAATTCAAAAATTTCCAAAGTACATTAAATGAATTTTTTTACTGTCTAAATTAATACATTGATTGAAATTATTAATTTAGGTCAAGATCGGATGGAAAATTGAGGAAAATGGAAAATTACCAAAATGCCCTTGAACTTTGGTATTTCTATAATTTAGTCAGGTAAGTTCGTATGAACTGTACTATGTATATTGTTCATTAAATTTAATTTTATTATATGAATTTTATTGAAAATGAATGGATATATATATGTTATTATACAATTTATCTTGTAATGAAATAAGGGAAATTTAACCGTTTGAACCATAGGAATATATAGGATACAAATGGCATGTCATTAGGGTTACCATGTTTTGGGTACTGGTCCTAAATGTCCTACCGGTGGTTCAGTTTCCAGCACGTGTTGCGGTTACTTGACAACTTGTGTGACCAACACCATGTAGCTACGTTCCGACCTACAGCTTGTGTGAGCAGATCCAGGTTACCATGTATCGACTGCTAGTCTTAAATGTCCTATCGATGGATAAGGTCAGCATTAGACAACTTGTGTGAGCAACATCGTGTAGCTTATATTCTGACTGACAGCTTGTGTGAGCAGACCCATTTTACAGCTCGTGTGAGCTGTGACTATATGTTTAGCACACTTCGTGTGAGCTTCCCCGTGTATCTAGTATTATTCTAAGTGGTTCAACAAGCATGAAAAGAGATGAATCAGTAAGGGTTTTGATTGATTTCACTACGACAATTATAGAAAGGTTTGATGTATCGATGATTCAAGTAAGAACATTCATGTTTATGAAAAGTATGATTTAAGTGATGCTATGTTTATGTATTATGTGTTATGCAAATGAAATGGTAAAGAAAACAATATGAATTAAGACATGAAACTATGAATATCCTTGATATGGTGATACATGGAAATTATGTAAGTTAAGATGAGTAATAGATTCAAGTGATACGTGTTGACATTAAACGGCTATTCATGCTAATGTGCTTATAATTTGTATCATGTATACTAATATGTTTGGTGTGAATGTTTAGGCTTTGACCAAGCTTTGGTTGGATCATGCCATGTTAATTTATAGGTTATGCATTGTAATGGTAAGTGTCCAAATGGAAATATGCTTCTGTTTATGAAAGAGTGGTAAGGTTTAAAATTATGTAATTTCTTATGAAATGATTTATCATGTGATTAATTCCTAAAATATTTATGTTTAAATGCACTAAGTTGTGGCTATATTTGATGATATGCTTATGTCTTGTGTGTTATGCATATGAAACGGGTGTGGAAAGGTAACGAAAGAATAAGTTCATACTTGAAGTGTAAAATGATGAAAAAGGGAATGGTGAGTTGTTGAATATGGTTTAATGAATCATGCAATATTGGTATAGGTTTACTCCTGATATGTATAAATTTCATATTTGAAATGGATTGATATGACTAAAGTTTACATGAGCTTATTAAGCACTCATTGCTTACGTAGTTGTGTCTCCTTTACTTTTCAGATTATCGGAATCTCGATCTGGTTAGAAGTTCATCAGAAATCTATCACACTATCCAACAATTATATTTGTAGGTTTTGATATATTGGTTAAGGTTATAATGACATGTATAGGTGAATTTATGGTTGATGATTAGTTGAATATTAGTTGATGTGTTTGGCATGTATATGTCATTTTGGTTGATGTAGCCTTGGTACATTTAGTGCCTTGTTGATATGTGTCAATTTAATAATGTGTCAAAGCATGTTTGAATAACCAAAGTGATATATGATTATATGACCTCAAAATGGTCAAGATATGGTATGTTTTGGAAAGGTTTTGAATTTAATATGGTATGTTGGTTATATATCAATTATGTTATGTTTTGGCATGAAAACAAGTTAAGTGATAATTGGTTAAATATGCACATGTATAGGTATTTTGGATGTTAAAGTAGCCATTTGTTTTGGCTTTTGTTTATGGTATTTTGGATGATAAAATGGGGTTAGTTTTTGCATGTATATAGATTTAGCCTTAAAGTGGTTGATACATTGGTTCATGATGCTTGAATGATTAAATATGGAATGGTGGTTTATGATTCATGTTATAAATGTCTTGTGATATGTTTGAATGTGGTGATTTGATACTTTTGTTATAAATGACATATATATGGCTATTGGTGCTAGTTTTTGAATGGCACATTTGGTATCATTTGGTGTGTAATGATAGGTAAACCAAATGGTATGTTTTGATATAATCTTATTCAGAAGTTAGTGAACATTTTGGCCAATTTAAGTATATGGCTATACATGTTTAAGTGTTGAGATTGAGGTGCCCTTTGGGCATGTTAGTTGTATGTTTATATACCTTATTTGTGTAGCTTGATGATATATGTTTTACTGCAAATTAAAGGCTTGTTTATAAGTGAAGATTGGATTCTAGATATGTGCTAAATTGGGTGAGAAAAATGGCCTGGAAATGACCTATTTTTTGTCCAAACGGGTAGAGACACAGGCGTGTCTTAGCCGCGTGTGACACACGGCCTGGCGACACGACCATGTGTCCCCTGTAGCTTTCAAAGGGTTGCAAGTTAGGCTGTTAGTCGGCCTAGCACACAAACTGGCACACAAGCGTGTGAGGTTATTTCGAAGGGTACACGACCTAGCACACAGGCGTGTGGCTTGGCCGTGTGACCCAAGTCAGTGAGTTGCAGGGCATGGACACGGGCTGGGACACGGTCGTGTTTCCCTACTTCGAATGTCCACATGGCCGTGTGACCTCCTTCAATTTAAGAATTTTCATCTTTTTTCTACAAAAATTTATAGTCTCAATTTATTTCTAATGTGTTTTTAGGGCCTCGATGGCTCGTATAAGGGACAATATGTATGTTACTGATGGAATTTGCTATGATTGATGATGTGAAGTGAATGATTTATATTTTTGATTATGTTGAAATGTAATATCAGGTAATGCTCTGTAACCCTATTGTGGTGATGGATACGGGTTTGGGTTGTTACATTTAGTGGTATAGAGCTACGATTTACTCGATTCTCGGACTGAACGTAGCATGTATTAAGAATAGAAATACATGTCATTATATAACCTATGATAGTGTGATATCTCTCGACTATGATGAGATTTGTTTTACTATAGACAGATATGTTTTCCAACTGAGCTAATTCCGATAATGTTGAAAGCGATACTCAAGTATTTGAGTAAAAAGGTTGCTTATGATGAGTCAGAACTCATAAAGGTATGAATGAAAGTTCATAATATTACATTGATGATAAATGTTATGTTATATGTGTGTATATATGAGAGTCAAATTTTGAGGCTTTACGACCTTCACCCTTTCACCTGCAAAGTCTTATACAATGGAATTCACAAGAATTATGTTAATTAAGCTCACAAGTATGAAACCGAAGAGTTTAATGGCTGAATAAATAATAATGTGACCAGAGCCGAAGATTGGTTAGTAAATAAAGAGAATTCTAGAAGAGATATTAGATTTCTAAAGATCATTTGGGATACGCAACGTTGCCATTAAAGAAGAAGTTATTCATGAATAATTGACTTGTTTAGGTATAGTATCTAAAGAATGGATTAACCAAAATTTCTTTTGAATTGATTTCTTTAGTGAAACGGGATAATGTGGGATTATTGATAACTATAATAATCAATGGAATAATGTTTGGATTGCAAAGATATTTGAATGCAGCAGTTATATTCGAGTATCTTACGACGATCTCTTCGAGGTATTCTATATGTTATTTTATCTTCAAAGATATATGCAATTGTTCATTTTCAGATGTGATTCTTATCATATGAGAATGCTAGTTAACCATAATGTTAGATGGAAGTATTGTTAGGCTGGTTGATTTATGATCGATGTTGCTCTTTCTTTGGCATTCTATTCTATTATGTTCGGTAGAATATTCAACGAAAAGATTCGTCTAATGTTATTTTATTTCTTTTACTGGTTGATGCTCTAAATTATATATAAATGCAATTTATGTTGTCTCTGTCATGACTGATTCCAGTGTATATGAGTGATATTCTTCTTCTAGATTTTCTCTAAGGTATCATTGATCTCTTTATCATTCAATATAGGTTGTATTCTCGAAAATTTAGTAGAGTTCCACATCTTGGATTTTATTATTTCGATTTTCTTATCATTCTTATTGTTTAATATATCAAACATGGTTTATCTGTAAAGGATATTCATTGGTGGAGGTAATTATATCTATTACGGTTATAATTCCTGGTTCGATCATGGGAGCACGGTGATATACATCTCAGAGTATAGAGGTTGTATTACTGCACTTGTTATTATTGGGACTACATTCAATTTTCCCCTTTTTTTTTAGAGTGCACTATTGACAGTTAAAGTATTGTTCTATCTATATGATGGTAACGTCAATTTCATTATAGCACTATGCTTTTAATTCATCTGATGGTTACGGCTTCGGTATGGTTCAAAGTTTCGATGATATTGATTGAGATAGTTTCATTATATATCCCATTTCTAACTTTCATGAAAGGGTTAGGTGACGCTAAAAGTATAGATGTGGAAGATCGAGCTTAATCTCGTATTATAGTTCTCATTTCTCAAGTAATCTCGAATTATGTCAATAAGCCAATAACGGGATGTTATGTTTCGTTTGAGTTAATGCAGTTTGTAAAGATCTTTGATTGATATTCTGAGGGAATTATGATAGACAGTATATGTGAATTATCTTGACAAGAAGAAAGAATTATTCTGAAGTGTTATTATTCGGTTGATAGATTGACTTAATTGTGTTAGTCAAAATGTGTTATTCATTTGAAAAGTTAGTTAAGTTGTTTATATTCGAGCTTATTTCTCAATTTGGGAATAAATTTTTTGGATTCACGGGTAAATTGATGGACAGTCAGAATGAGGGATTCATATTATAGAAGACATGAAATATATCTATCAGATCAACTATAATCGGAAAATGTTATTATGGGTTAAAGTCGTCTGATAGTTGAAGCTATCGCACTTAGGTTAAATGATGTTGTTTGAAGCTTTCCATGAAAGGGAACAATTATCAGTTGAAAGTTACAAATACAGACATGTCGAAAACATCAGTCAGAGTTTGATAATTTGGATTTCATGGTTATATTTCGACAGATGATTGCTGAGAATTTCTCGGCTATTGTGCTACTAATGATAAAGTTATGGTAGAAGAGCATCAAAGCTATTCAGTCAAATCTAGGTATAGCATCAAGATTTGATATGAATTCTAATGTGAGTTCTGAATCGAGATGGGTTATAAATGATTTATCTGTGGATTACCATTAAGAAGATGACAAAAAGATTTGATGTGATGACTTTTATCATGTAAGAGACCATTTCTAGTGAAATTGGAACAGTGGTTTCGGGACTACAAATCTGAAGTCAGAGAAAAATTTATTTTATTATTATTTTATGGTCTATAGTATGATATAAATATCGTATAAAAATTTCGTTAAGAAATTTTACCGCTTACATGCCTAATTTGATAAAAAGGACTAAATTGGATAAAGTGCAGAAGTTGAGTTCTAATAGCTAAATGGACTAAAAAGCTATAGAATTTTAAATTGGAGGTCCTTACATGGTAATTAGCCATTAATGTTTATTAATGGTTAAGCATGAATAGTCATCATTGGAAATTGAATAAATTATTAAGGGTAATTTTGGAAATTAGTAATTAAAGTTAAGATAAATAAAATAAAGAAAAGACTATCATCATCATCTTCACCAAAATAGAAAAAAAAAAAAAACCTAGCCATGGAAGCTTGAAAATTTAGGCAAGCTTATTTTGCTTAATTAGGTATGTATTCTGGTCCCATTTTTTTTATGATTTCTATGTTTTCGACATCGTAGTAGCTTAATCTAGTTAGCTCGGGGATTAATTTACAAAATTGTTAAAGTATTAGGTTTTTGCCACTGATGAATATGCTTGAATTTTGAAGTTTGATGATAGAAAATGTATGGTTGTTGTTAGATAAACAACTTTTGTAAAGAGAATTTTGATGGAATTATCAATTAGGAATTAAATTGAAAAAGATGATAAATTTATGGTAAAATTTGTGAATTTTGTGAAATTTGTGGGCTGCTATTAATATATATAAAATCGGCTAGGCTTGAGTAAGAATTAAATTGTATGAATTTCAGTTTTCGAGCCTAGAGACTAAATTACAAAGAAAATAAAAGTGTAGGGCAAAATGGTAATTTTGTAAAAATTTCATGTTGGATTAAATTGAATAAGAATTATATTGAAATGAGTTAAATTCATTCATATAGATCCTGTCAGACCTCGTACAGAGTTAGATCGAGGCAAAGAGAAAATATCTGATTAGTTGCCTTCGTATGTACGTTCACTTGTCGAGGTAAGTTCGTGTAATTAAATTGAGTATTTATATGTTTTAATTGAATCATATGTATGTGATTTGTATAATTTCCATGTATAAATACAAATCGCATATCCAATGATTACCGAGTCCCATTTGAACCTTAGAAATTTGTAGGATACAAATGACATGTCATTAGTGTTACCGATTTGGTTTAGGTCCTGCATGTGTTGCGAACACACCACAGCTCGCATGAGCTTCCCGTTATTCAACTCACATGAGCTTCCCGTTATTCAGCTCGAAGAAGCTTCCCATTTACAGCTTGTATGAGCATACAAGTACATGAATTGACAGATTACAGTTAAGCACACTTCGTGTGTACTACCCGTGTATCCAATGATAATTTAAATGGTTTAACAGGCACAGTTCTGTTATGAAATTATACGAGTTCGATATGAACTATTACCGGTATATACATGAAATTCATGAAATGTGATTACTTGATGAATTCATCCATGTGTGTTGAATCTTATATGTGATTTTCATGACTAATATGTTGGTGATCACGTGTTTAGGCTTTTGGCCAAATTGGTTGAGATATGCTATGTTTACTTACCTATTTTATGGATTAATGGTAAGTTAAATTTCGTGTTATACAAACTTACTAAGCTTAAATGCTTACTTTATGTTATTTTCCATGTTTTATAGTAATTCGAAAGTTCGTTCGGGTTGGAAGCTGGTCAGAACTATTTCACACTATCCATCGGTCCTTTTGGTGATTTCAGTAAATTAATTCCGATTATAATGGCATGTATAAGTTAATTTGGCCAATGTTGGCATATAATTGTTTTGTTGAGATTAGCCACTTATATGGCTTGTGTTTGGTATATTTTGATGTATATATATATGTGGCCTTACCATATTTGATGTGTGTTTAATATGGTAGAATGATGAAAAGTAAAATGTGATTTGAATATGCATATATGTATTTGGTTATTTAGGCAAGTTTGGATATTTGGTTGTATGTGATGATATTTCTTGTTTAAGATTTGATTCTGGCTTGTTTTGAATGCCTTGTTATGGCTTGTTGATGTGCAATTTGTTCTGTTTAGGTTTGTACCAAATTGGGTGAGAAATGTGGCTTGTAAAATGGCCTATTTTTGTCCACACGGGTAGAGACACGGGCGTGTGTCTCAGCCGTGTGACACGGTCGTGTGTCCCCTGTATTTTTAAAATTGTGCAAGTTAGTATGCTCACACGGGCGTGTGGCTTGGCTATGTAGCAGAAGCCAAGGAGTTACATGGGCACGGACACGGGCTGGGACATGGCCGTGTGTCCTTATTTCGAATGCCCACATGACCTGAGACACGGGCTTGTCTCCTGACCGTGTGAGTCACACGGCCTGGCCACACGGCCATGTGACCCCTGTAGCTTTGAAAAATTTTAATGTTTTCTGAAAAATTCTTGGAGTACCCGATTTAATCCCGACTTGTTTTTAATGCGTATTTTGGGCCTCGAAGGCTCATATAATGGATAATATGTTTGATTTTGATTGGTTTCTGACATGAATATCATATGATGTGAAATGTTTGAAATTTCTTTCTATTTGTTCTGTAAACTCTGATAATGCTCCGTAACCCTGTTCCAGTGATGGATACGGGTTAAGGGTGTTACATATTAGGTGAGAAATTTCGAGGACGAAATTTTCGTAATGAGGGAGAGTTGTAACAACCCATTTTTTAGTGGTGTCGGAAACAGTGGTTTCAGGGCCACCAAATTCGACGAGTAAGTTTGTTAATACTATTATTTAACATTTACGAGTCAAATATGGTTTTTAAAAGATTTTTTATTAATAATTTATGTTTTATAAATGATTTATTTAGTTCAAGTGGTAAGACCCTAATGTTAAGTAGTTTTAGAAAATGAGGTATCGGGACCTCGTTTCTATAAATCAAGTTATAAATATTTTTATAAATATTTACAGAGTGTCATTAAGGTGCTATAAAATTTTCGTTGAAAAATTTTAACGTTTCGATAGAGAATTAATTAAAAAGGACTAAATCATAAAAGATGTAAAATTTGATCACCATTTGATTTGAGTGATGAAATGGCTTATTGAATAAAGGAAAAGGGACTTAAAGGATAATTAAACCATTGTCACAGTTTCAAAGCGTTGGTTTCATCATTGAATCCACTAGCTTTTGGATTATTTGTACTTTTAGTCCTAATTAGTTTAGGGTTAAATTGTAAATAATTTTATTTAGTTAGAATTTAATTTAATTGAAGGTCCAATTGTGAAATTAAATCCTCCTTAGATGGTAATTATGCCATATTTTTATGTGATTGAAAAATATGGACATGAAATTGGTGTTTTATTTAATTATTAATCAAGGTTAAATTTGTAATTTGACAAATTAATTAAAATAAACAAAACATAAGTAAAATAATGGTTATCATGTTCCTTTTTCTTTTTTTTTTCCCATCCAAATGAAGCCATGGATATACCTTGAAGCTTTGGCCAAGCTTTCATGTATGCATTTAAGCCCGTTTTAGCTCTGTTTCTAATAATTTTTATGTTTTTGAGATCATTGCAACTAGGTCCAACAAGCCCGTACCTTCGATTTTGAAACTGTTTAAGATTTTGAATGATTCCATTGATGAATATATGTGATTTTAGTTATTAAATGATGAATTTGAAATGTTGGTTGATATTTAAAAGTATTTTATTAAGTAATTTTGATGAATTTTTCAATTAGGGACTAAATTGTTGAAATAGTAAAATACAAGGATTTGAGGTGAAATTGTTGCAAATGTGGGCTGATTATGGTGCCATGAATATTTGACTGTCATAATTTGGCATTAAAAATGGTTAATTTGCATGTTTTGGGCTCAGGGTTTAAATTGAAGAAAAGTAAAACTTTAGGGATAATTTTGTAAAAATGTCAAAAATAAAAAAATTGCCTGAAAAGAATTTTTTTATTGTCTAAATTAATATATTGAATAAAATTATTAATTTAGATCAAGATCGGGTGGAAAATCGAGGAAATGGAAAATTACCAAAATACCCCTAAACTTTTGTATTTTTGCAATTTAGCCGGGTAAGTTCGTATGAATTGTACTATGTATATTTTTTTATTAAATTTAATGTTATTATATTAATTTTATTAAAAATGAATCGATATATATATGTTATTATATAATTTCTCTTGTAATGAAACGAGGGAATTCAACGACGTACGATGACCATCGAGTCCCGTTTGAACCTGAGGAATATATAGGATAAAAATGACATGTCATTAGGGTTACCGTGTTTCGGGTGCTGGTCCTGAACGTCCTACCGGTGGCTAGGTTTCCAGCATGTGTTGCGGTTACTTGATAGCTTGTGTGAGTAGCACCGTGTAGCTATGTTCAGACCTACAGCTTGTGTGAGCAGACCCAGGTTACCATGTTTCGGGTGCTGGTCTTGAATTTCCTATCGATGATGTAACACCCCTAACCTGTAACCATTACCGGGACACGGTTACGAAGCATTACCAGAGTTTACAGAACAAATAGACAAAAATTTCAAACATTTCACATCATATAATATTCATGTCAGAAACAAATCAAAATCAAACATATTGTCCCTTATATGAGTCCTCGAGGCCCAAAATGCGCATTAGAAACAAATTGGGACTAATTCGGTTACTGAAGGAAGTTTTTGGAAAACATTGAAATTTTTCAAAGCTTTAGGGGTCACACGGCCGTGTGGCCAGGCCGTGTGACTCACATGGTCAGGAGACACGCCCGTGTCTCAGGTCGTGTGGGCATTCGAAATAGGGACACATGGCCGTGTCCAAATCCGCGTCTGTACCCGTGTAACTCTCTGACTTGGGCCACACGGCCAAAGCACACGCCCGTGTGTTAGGCCGTGTGAGCATACTGACCTGCGCAATTTAAAAGATAGAATGTACACACGATCGTGTCACTTGGCCATGTGTCACACACAGCTGAGACACACGCCCATGTCTCTGCCCTTATGGAAAAAAATAGGCCAATTTCAAAGTCACATTTCTCACCCAATTTGACATCAACCTAACCTAACATTTTTGCACATCAACAAGCCAGAACAAGGCATTCAAAACAAGCCAAAATCTAGTCTTAAACATGAAATATCATCACATACAACCAATATGCCCTTAGGCACCTCAAATAACAACTTAAAGGCATGTCAACCAAGTATCTCAACTTACCTAAATGACCAAATTCATATATGCATATTCAAGCCACATTTTACTTTATTTCATTCTACCATATGAATTACACGTCAAACATGATAAGGTCATTATATACACATTAAAATATACCAAAAACAAGCCATATACATGGTTAACCTCAACAAAACATTTATATGCCATCAATGGCCAAAATAACCTATACATGCCATTATAACATGAATTAATTTACTGAAAGTACCAAAAAGGATCGATGGATAGTTTGAAATAGCTCTGACTAGCTTCCAACCTGTACGAGCTTCTGAATTACTATAAAACATGGAAAATAACACAGAGTAAGCATTTAAGCATAGTAAGTTCGTATAACACAAAATTTAACTCACCGTATATCCATAAAATAGGTAAGTAAACAAAGCATATCTCAATCAATTTGGCCAAAAGCCTAAACACATGATCATCAACATATTAGCCATGAAAATCACATATAAAATCCAACACACATGGTTGAATTCATCAAATAATTATATTTCATATATTTCATATCGAACTCATATAATCTCGTAACAGAACTGTTGAACCATTTAGAATATCGTTTGATACATAGGTAGTACACACGAAGTGTACTTAACTGTAATCCATCAATTCATGTACTTGTATGCTCATACGAGCTGTAAAAGAGAAGCTCATGTGAGTTGAATAATGGGAAGCTCGTGCGAGTTGAATAACAGGAAGTTCATGCGAGCTGTGGTGTGTCCGCAACACATGCAGGACCCAAACCAAATCGGTAACCCTAATGACATGTCATCTGTATCCTACAAATTTCTAAGGTTAAAACGAGACTCAGTAATTGTCAGATATGGGATCGGTATTTATACATGGCAATTATACGAATCACAAACAATTAATTCAATTTAAAATATATAAATACTCAATTTAATTACACGAACTTACCTAGACAAGTGTACGTAGATACGAAGGTGACTAATTAGATATTTTCTCTTTGCCTCGATCTAACTCTGTACGAGGTCTGACAGGATCTATTCGAATGAATTTAACTCATTTCAATATAATTCTCATTCAATTTAATCCAACGTAGAATTTTGGCAAAATTACCATTTTGCCTTACACTTTTAATTTATTTGTAATTTAGTCCATTGGCTCGAAAAATGAAATTTATACAATTTAATCATTACTCAAGCCTATCCGATTTTATACATATTAATAGCAGCCAATATATTTCACAAAATTCACAAAATTTACCATAAATTTATCATCTTTTCAATTTAATCCCTAATTGATAATTCCATCAAAATTCTCTTTACAAAAGTTGTTTATCTAACAACAACCATTCATTTTCTATCTTCAAACTTTAAAATTCAAGTATATTTATCAATGAAAAAACCCTAATACTTTAATAGGTTTGCAAATTAATCCCCGAGCTAGCTAGATTAAGCTGCTACGATCTCAGAAACATAAAAATTCACAAAAACGGGACAAAGATTCATACCTAATTAAGCAAAATAATCTTGCCCAAATTCAAGCTTCCATGGCTAGGTTTCTTTCTTTCTTTTTTTTTTGGTGGATGATAATGAGAATAGATTATTTTATTTACTATAACTTAAATCACTAATTTCCAAAATTACCCTTAATAATTTATTCAATTTCCAATGATGACTACTCATGCTTAACCACTAAGCACCCCTAAAGAAATTTTCGTCCTCGAAAATCTTACCAGAAAAGAGGTTTGGTTATTGCTTTCTCATAGCTTCCTTAGGTTCCCAAGTAGCTTATTCTATTTTGTGTCGCTGCCGGAGAACATTTACTAAAGCTATGTTTTTATTTCTCAATTCTTTCACTTCTTGTGCCAAAATTTTGATCGGTTCTTCACTGTTTGTCATGTTAAGTTGAATTTCAACATCCGTCGGAGAAATAATATGTGAAGGGTCAAATCGATACTTTCGTAACAAAGACATGTGTAAGACATTATGGATTCTTTCAAGTTTTGATGGTAAAGCTAATCGGTACGCAATAGGTTCAATTCTCTTTGTAATCTCATACGGCAACACCGAAGCATATCTTCAAGAATCTGAATCACACGCTCAGACTGACCATCAATCTAAGGGTGAAATGCTGTGCTAAAATGTAATCGCGTACATAGAACTTCATGTAACTCTTTCTAGAATCGCGATGTGAACTGTGGATCTCTATCCAAAATAATGGAGACTGGCACTCCGTGTAGTATGACAATCTCCGGAACATATAACTTAGCTAATCTGTCAAGTGAGAAATCTGTACGTACTAGAATAAAATGTGTAGAATTTGTCAAACGATCAACGATAACCCAAATGACATTTTTCTTTTTCGAAGATAAGGGTAACCCCGATACTACACTTAGGGCACTAAATCCAACATCCCATGTATTCGAATCATTTTACTAAGGCTTACTGGGGGCTAAAAGCTTATTTCATATTATTAAGTTCCAACCATTTGTGGCATAAAAAAAATTGAGAAAAGCCAATAAAGCTAAATGATTATGCCTCTAAATGAGAAAAAGCCAATAAGGCATGATTTGGGATAAAACTTATCATTCTGTATGCCCTTAATAAAGAAATGAGTGATGAAATGTATGACTTGCATAAGGAACTAATGACCATAAGTTGAACTTATGTGTGAACATGTTAAGAGACTACGACTAAAAAGGGATAAACCTTGGGGTTAAATATTAAATGAAATTTTTGTTGGAAAAATTCGGTTTAGAAATCGATTGTGCTATTTATAACAATAAACCCTAACTAAATTAATATTTGTGCTTTGAGTTAAACAGTTTAAAACATTTCCTAACTTTCAAGCAAAACGATCTTCTTTATTAATCTTGTACTTTAGTTTGTTTAGCGTGTGGGCTCTAATTTCACAAATTGGACGCACATAATAAAAATTTTGTTAATATTCAGTGGAATATTAATTTTCTCAATGGCTAGAAATTGAAAAATAAACTCTCTCAACATATAGTATTTACTTCGAAAATAAATCATGCTAAATTTTGACATAGTGATGCTTAAGTGGTGTGTGCTTGACCTAACCAATGATATCCATATAGAGAGAAAGATACAAGTCTTAGTTGAACCATGAGTAAATAAATAATAATATTTTAATAGAAAAATACATGTAAAGCCTAACTAAGACACATGGGGGGCGACAACTTTCTATCAACACTAAGGTTGCTGTCCCTTGTTATGTAGATGCCTCTTGGCCTGTCTCATATATTGATATTTAATTATATGTGTTATTTAGTCTTTAAACCATCTAACATAGTTTTACTAGTCTAATAACTATTTTTCTATTTTAAATTTAATTAATTTCCTAATTAAGTTATTTTTTCAAATCAATTTTAATTTTATTAAAATCATGATGATTTTACTGTACTAAAATTTATAAGTAAATAATTTACCCTTCCAACTTTAATTACTTATTAAATTAAAATATCTCCAATTCAAATGTAAAATTTAAAAATATTATATTTACATTGTTGTGTAATTTAAAATTTTTAAATAAATTTTAATTATAACATAAATATTTTATTTTTAAAACTAGTTAGGATTGTTTTATATATCCCATGGAAAAGAAAATTTATGTAACTAACAGCAACAGTTAGGAACTCATGCCTGTTTTGCTAGCCAAGTGCGTTAATGCAAAAGTGAGGAATCATAATACAATTCATATATTTAGAATTTAATCTTTTTATTTTTAAAAATTTAGTTCTTTTATATTTTAGAATTATAGTTTTACTTTCAAATTTTATATAACTAAGGAATATTTTAATTGAATGATATTAACTATTTGAACTAATTAATTACATCATAAAATATTAACCTAATAAATAACATTATAAAAATATAGAGATAAAATTATATTAAAAATTAAAAATAAGTATTAAATCTCAATTTTAAGCATATTAAGACCAAAACTAAAAATTAATTAGGAAAATAATATTAATGATAACATGGGGTTAAACTAGACCTGATCCTAGCTCGAACCACCCATTCAAGTCCGAAGGTCCACTCGAAAAGTGAAAAGATTTGAAAAGAAATATAAGTCTGAAAAATGAGCTTAAAAAAAATAAGACTCATTTTCAAAATGGGCCAAGTCTTGAGTAAGATTTTTTAAGCCAAGCCCGGCTTAAATTTGCCTAAATTTTTTTCACCATTGTTTACTAATATTTTACTATCATCTCTTATTTTATTATTAATTTTGCTATTATTTTAAAAATATTTGCTCGCCTACAACTATTTTAGTATTATTTAAGTATGATTTTTTTAATTTATTTTGAATTTATTGGAAACATTTATTTTAATATTTTTAGTGTATTTGATGTGTTATATTTTTTAAATTTATTTTTATATAAAAAAATTTTAATATGAACAGGTCAAACCAGGCTCGAATTTAGCATTTTTATCTTGGTCAGGTTTAGGCAAAATTTTAGGCCCATTTTTTTAGCTAAACCTGAGCCTAAAATTTTCATTGATCAAGCCCATGATCAGGTCTAGTTCTCATCCTCTTTTCAAATATTATATTGATAAAAAATAAAATATGAAATGGCATCAACATTCAACAATACTAATCATTTAATCAAATTGCTTAAAATTAAAGCATAATGCAAGAAAATGGTTATTTCTTAATAGGTATGCATCTGGTTTACACATGAGTGGAAGTTTAAACATGAAAACCAGAATGAGGTATGCATGTTAACATGAAATATTTATCATCATCACCTACAGACCATGGCAATAAGTAAAACACGAAACAACCTGATGCTATCTTGAGACTATACATGATGGCTTCTGCTGCTTCAAAAAAAGGTGACAGTGGTAGAGATACGCACAGCAAGAAGCTGGCACTTGGTTTCATCCTTGAATCTTCCACTGATCATAATATTGAGCAACCACCAGATTTTTTCTTCTTATTTTTCTTAGGAGGCTGGAGCACTACCTTAATGGCTGCATCAAACACTGCCTTCACATTCTGCAGTAACAAGATTCCATCACATACAAACGGCTTCATCACAATTTTTTATTAAAATCCATGAAGAATATGACGAGAACATTTAACCTGCTGTGATTTTGCACTGCACTCGATGTAGGAAGAAGACTCTATCTGTTTCTTTAACTCCTCTCCCTTCCATGAACAAGTTACGCAAGATCAAATAATATTTTAAACAAGTGGAACATATTCTCATTGAAATATTATATACATATATGTACCTGAGCTGTAGAAATTGGCAGTGCACTAGGATGATCTGCCAAGTATTGCGAATCATCCCGGAGATCTACAAGAGCAAATAGTAGATAACATGAGAACCTTTCATGAAATAGAAAGACTTCCACAAACATCAATATAAAATGATAAGTTTTTTGTAAAAAATCTTTCACTTAGAGAATCAAACCTTTTGCAGTTCAGAAAAAAAATATATATGTAAGGATACCTTTAATAAAAGAGTAAGAAGCATACCAAGCTTAGTTCCGACCAGAACTATCGGAACACCGGGTGCATAATGGTTCAATTCAGGAATCCACTGATATGAAAAGCAACGTCAGCATTGAGATGGCATTACAGAGACATTTCATAGTGCACAAAATTATTATATAGAGACAGAAGGTATTCAAAGTTGAAACCTTCTTGGTAACATTTTCGTAACTGGCCTTGCTGATGAGAGAAAATGCAAGAATAAACACATCAGCCCCACGATAGCTCAGAGGTCTTAATCTATTGTAATCTTCCTGACCTGTTTCAAGGCAATCATTTCAAACCAAAGCAAGAAAGAAGTCAAACATACTAATAAAAAGGAACTGTAGAAGCTGTTTCCAAAATACCAGCAGTATCCCATAAACCTAAGTTGACAGTGCTACCATCCACCACAACATTTGCGCTGAAATTGTCGAAAACTGTCGGGACATAGTCCTGTTACCATAGCAATTATCAAAACAAACAAATATATCAATAAAGAAAATCAGTAAAACCTAAATCCCCAATCTTTGATTTTAATTTTGAGCAGAATTAACTTCAATTAACAGCGAAAATATCTCGTTGCACATGATTTGCCTACAATGTAACCGGATTGGGCCCAATCTGATAGAACAAATCTCACAGAACACAAACAATTTTAAACAACTATTCTTTCGTATTAATGGAACATAAATTTTCAGCTTGTATTATGGATTTCTTTATCTATCAGGGAAGCAAACGAGAATTTTTTTTAAATGAAAAAAAAAAAGGTCAAAGCGAGATGCAACAAAGATCCGAAAATTCAGGAAAGAAGAGAGCGTAAAAGGCTGACCGTGGGGAAAGTATTGCTGGTGTAAGAAATGAGCAGGCAGGTCTTGCCGACGGCGCCATCGCCGACGGTGACACACTTTATGAATCTGGAGGCGCTCATTTTCCTTGGCCGGCGTAGGAATTAAAAGAAAATGAGAATAGCTAGTCGCCTAAAGAATACTCTTTCTTCAACTTCTTTATTTTCTTCCAAGAAACTGGGGGGCTGTGAGCTCCCCTTTCTCAGATTTGCTTCAGGGTATGGTGGTTGCTGTTAAAACAAAGAATAAGAGGAACATGGTTTGTGTTAATGAACAAGTTGATTGGAGAGTCGAAGCATAGTGAAAACAGAGGAAAAGGGGAAATTTTTACAAAATGAGAGGAGATAGAAGAGAAACATAGGCATGACAGTTGTTCGGATTAGTTATTATTTTTTTTGAATTATTCCTTTCTATTTGAAATTTGAATTTCTTTTTATAATATCTGTATTTATTTATTTATATATTATTGGCTCCCTAAAAAATGATTATCAAAACACACACTTAATTAACCCTTTAAATTCTTAAATTAAATCATTTCACCAATGTTTGTTTTTCATATTTACATCAGCGAAAAGAAAAGAAAATGTTATTTAAAATTTTTATGTTTGGAATGCACTTGAATAAATAATTGTTTAGTTGCAAATAAAAAATTATAAAACATTATAAATAAATTTATAATTTTGTAACACATTATTAAATTTTATAAAATTTTAAAAATAAATATTATTTAAAATCCTTTAAAAATCAATTACAGGACAACCATATTTTCATATCTATTCTAAATGACTGCTTTTCTAAATCAATATAAAGTTTTAAAAATCATTTTTAATTTAATAACTTTTAAATTATTGATTCTTTAGGTCATTTGATTAATTTTTTTATACATAAGACTCTATTTTAAATTTAATAGTGTTGAGTATCCTTTTCTCTTTGTCCCCTTCTGGAGTCCATTCTTTATATTTATAAGGTGCGGTTTCTTAATGTGACGTACTAGGGACAACTAAGTGCCATGCATGATGACACATTAACCCCCACAAGGGTGACACGTATTCCTAATGATACTCCTCGGGAAACTGAGTTAGTGAGCTAAATGTAGGCAAGTTGGGAGAAGGCGAGCTAGGTTGACGAACTGGACGGTGGCGAGCTCAGAATGACGACCTAAGGGAGGTGTAAAGCGAGGAAGGTTGGATAGGCGAGCTAGGTTGACGAGCTAGACGATGGCAAGCTGGGGACGGTGACTTAGCGGAGGTGTAAAGCGAGGAAGGTCGAGTCGGATATGGTTGGATCATGAGAGTGGGTTGGACCTCCAGTTGAGTTGTGGCGTGCTCTATAACAATTTGTCCCCTGCCTTGTCGAAGAAGAGTTATAAAGTGACTCTTTTTAGACAAGCTTCACGAGTGAAGCATGTGATTGAGGCTTACAACATAAGTTTTTGTGTAAACTTATCGAGTACGTTTTGTTGTATGATAGTGGGGACCAATTGTAAAGAGATGATTAGGGCTTCTTTTTGAGGAAGTGAACCATCTAAACATTTTGATTCTTTAAAATAACCTCTACTTAACCCTAAGTAACCACTATATATTTTACACTTAGCTTGCAATTTTTCTAAAGGAGTTCGTCGACAAGAAGAAACTCATCATTTATAAGTAAATACCCTCAAATTTTTTAACGCCGTTTTAATTGTTTTAAGCACGATTGTTTGTCATGGTTAGTGTTAGAATGGATTTGGGTGGAAGGGGTAGTGGCTGCCTTGGCCGTGGTAAATAGGCTCGGGGCTTTGGGTTCGTAGATAAGTAACTGTCAAAAGCGTTGTAAGGCCTGTGCACTTGTGGAGGCAAGCATCTATCTGTGTTCGACAAAGCAACATTAGATGGTTCGTCATATCGCAGTTTGGGGTATTCAGTTATTGAATTTTGCATTCGATTTTGTGATTGCCCAGGGTAGAAGGAGATTGAGTGGCATAGAGGGAAATTTTTTTTTTACCCTTACATTTACTGAAGGCAATTTTCCATCTTCCTCTTCACCCCTTTTTTTATACGGTTCTTTAAGAATATGGCATCATTCCAGGATAACTGGCTAGTTTCTCGAGGTAGATTTTAGTTGCCTACTTCGTTGATTGCTGCCTTCGAAATGAACATCTACTGTTGTCCATCTTTCAGCAGATTTACCAATTAAAAGCTTCTAATTGAGGAAGCTCTCTAGGGTTGTTCTATTTCACCCCTCGAGAAGGGTGTGAATCTATCATTCGCAATTGGTCGTCGAATCCTCATATTAAACATTGTAAATGCATACGAGTTAGAAAGAGGTTCGAGAATGATTTTAAATTCCCTATTAAGTGGTCCAGTCCAAGTAAATCCATGTGCACGCAGCGCTAACCCATTGACTCCGAGGTAGAAGAAGACACGATTGCTACCATGGATGGTGCAGACCAAAACAACTAGCTTTATGCATGCCAACTTGTACTTAATGTGTTTTGGTCTATTAATTTGAACTGAATTGTGTTAAATTGATACAAATCTAATTTTTAATCACTCACTGTGTGTTTAGTTTATTTTTTTTCAAGCTATTATTTGCATAACATTGATTTTCTATGATCAAATTTAATTTGATAGAGATACACCTATAATAGGAATTTCGAAGAATTCTTGTTAGGTAATAGAACATTATCAAGGTTTGAGTGCTTGTGCTTGATAGCGTAAAGATCTATATAATTATGCGAGTTTTATTGTCACGACTATGCTTGTTTGCCGATTTGCACAGCGAAAATGTGTGAGCAATAGTGCTTGTTACATGAGCTATGGGAAATGATATTCTTAAATCGCTAACACTAAAATTCTAAAAATCTTTGAAGTTTGAAAGGTTGTGATCTTAAATCGGCAAACCTTAAAAGGGAGTCACGATGTTAAATCGCTAACTCTACGATTCTGAAAATCCTTGAATTTTGAAGGTTGCGATTTTAAATCGATGAACCTTAAATGAAAGTCCATATCTTAAATTGCTAACGCTAAGATTCTGAAAATCCTTAAAGTTTGAAGGTTGCGATATTAAATCAGTGAACCTTAAAGGAGAGTTGCGATTTTAAATCGTTAAGTCTAAGATTCTAAAAATCCTTGAAGTTTGAAGGTTGTGATCTTAAATTGGCAAACCTTAAAGGGGACTCGTGATCTTAAACCTCTAACTCTAATATTCTAAATATTCTTGGATTTTGAAGGTTGCAATCTTAAATCAGCAAACCTTAAAGAGGAGTCGTGATCTTAAATCACTAACTCTATGATTCTCAAAATCTTTGAAGTTTGAAGGTTGTGATCTTAAATAACAACTCAAGAGCCATTGCACGATATTTAGCCAAATTGGCTTCTTTCACCCCATACTCCCTCTCATTTGCTTTGCAACCAACTCGAAATCAATAAAGAGAAGTAATTCACTTACTGCTAACTGTTTGGCTAACTGCAGCCCAAAAATAAGTGCCTTCATACTAAACTACGTTGTTAGACACTTGAAACCCAAAGGAGAGACCATATTGTCACTCATTTCGCTTGGGGTGAATAAGTAGACTCTTACTCCTACTTCTACTCCATTTTTTGTTGTTGATCCATCTACATAAATTGTCCAACAATTAGACTTTTCTATCTATTCTGTGTGTTCCTGTAGTGGCGGTGTAACTTCTATTTTTGATATAAAAGTAAGATGGTTAATATCATATTCATCAATATACTGACTTATTATGAAACATGTGTGTTCAAGAAAGTGTCTAACAATGCATTTATATTAAATAAAACAGGTCATATCATGTAAATATTTGAAAAAAAGTCTAGCAATATATTCCCACTAAGTAAAATTATTCACATTAAGTAAATGTGTTACTTTTGAGTGTTGTTGAGTTGTCAAAATAGCACTCCGCTAAGAAATCAGCTAGAATTTGAACTTTAATTTCTCTTCGAGGGGAATAATCTATACCATACTTTGCTAGCTCAATTGCTTACTTCTTCATTCTCCTTGTAGTGTCCACCCTTGACAAGATATCCTTAATCGGTTAATCTGTGATAACATTCACTTAATGGGCCAGAAAATAGGGGCGTAATTTGCGAGCCGCTATTACCATTGCAAAAATATTTTTTCTATTTTAGAATATCACAACTCGCTACTCTGTAAGACTTTGCTGATATAATACACCGGATACTATTGTGTTCCCTCCATTTTTACCAACACTACCACCACTGTCTCTTCTAAAGCTTCTATGTACAGACTAGGAACCTCTCATAATTGATAACTATTGAAAAGAGTTATATTTCATGCCTTTAGACCTAGCTAATTGTCTGTACTTAAGTAAATTTAGTTGCATTTTAGGATATTATTTTAGCATTTTTAGAACATTGCATAAGAAGCTTGGACAGTGCTTAAATATTATTATTTGTTACTTTTAATTGCATGTGGAAAGATTGTGCTGACTTGTATGTCTGGGAAGATGACCAAGTCAACACTCAATGCATACTAGTCTTAGCCAAACTCTACTTGTACAAAAAAAAATTAGCCTAAAATAGAGGAAAAAGATCATAAGATCATGAGCTAATAACCACATACCCTAAAGGAAGGGATTTTAAACCAAAAAGAAAATCTAAAAAAGAGGAAAAAATATTTTGGGTTGTTGGATTTACCCTAGGGAAAAAGCCTATAAAAAGCCAAAAGAGGAAACCCAAAAAGACGAACAAGTGTGGAGATCCATAGGTGAACTAGGGGGTAGCGGCTGAGTAGAGAAGGAAAGAGGAAGACGAAGGAAGTCTCTCTCAGCCATCACATGACACTATGCCGTTGGAGTGTGAACTAGACATGCGAAAGCTATCTTCCTAATGTTCTTTTATCATTTCTTAATATATTCCTCCATGAATTAATTTGATTGAAACAGTGTTGAATGATATTTTGGTTTTGAATTTTATTTGCCACCCCATGAGTTAAATCTCATAGGGTTTGGATTACTTGATGAAACATGTATTTTCTTCAATGGTTGAAGCATAGATCTGAACTAATTTAATGTTTCATTCAATTGTTTTATTTCTAAATTGTATACGTGTAATACCTAGACATAGACAATTGTGCAACATACCCATAAACTAATTTAATTCTGAAAAGGTTGGATTAGTTGGACCGAAATTGAATGATATGAGCAAGTTCTCGACAGATACTTGTAGTAGACTCTAGACATAGAGCAATGTTCATACAGAAGGACATAATGCAGGGTACCGTATTAAAGACCTATAGACACAAGCAAGGTAACTTGAGGTTTCTGCTTTTGAAAGAAGCATACCACTTTAGAACTCTTCTGAGTAGTAGATTGAGTATGACTTTTCTAAGGCATTATTGATAGAAAGGGTAGATTTTTAGTAATCTCGACCTTCCATATCAACATCATATATACCTTATCCTTTGCTGAAATATCTTTGCCATCGCATCCTTAGTTGTTTACTTTTTTAGTTACATATTATTCATATAATCATTTTCTTAATTGCCATTGCATTTTTATTCTTGCATTGCCTAGCATTTTCAATTATTCATTTGTTACACATATTGTTCACATTAATATTCCTTTTGTTTACCACTGTATTCTTATCATTATTTTGCTATAACATTAATCTAACTTTATCATAATAACTTGACCATTTGTATACCTAATCCGATCCTTGTGAAGACGATCTCACTTATCACTTTAGTACTTGATCCAACTTGTACACTTACAGAATTCACATATCATTTTCACACGTGACTCCAATCGAGGTGACATCAATAATGGTGGTGACGTCAAATACTGCTTAAGTTGATCGAAAGCAGCTTGGCACGTCCCTGTCCACCTGAAAAGGGCTTTCAATGCCTTGAAGAAGGGTAAGTATTTGTTCGCCAATTTGAATACAAATCTGCCTAACGCCACAACTCTACCCATTAAGCGCTGGATATCCTTGATTGTTCGGGGAGGAGGAATGTCCAATATTGCTCGAGTCTTCTTGGGGATTACAAGTTAAACTTTTTCGATGTCACACCAAACACACACTTCTTTGGATTCAACTTCACCTTATAAGCTCACAAAACATCAAACACCTCCTTGAGATAAACCTCACCTTCTAAGGTATTGCTCTTTACCAACATCTCATGAACATAAACTTCAACGTTGTAACCTATCTGACCTTTTAAAGATTTTGTTCATGGGACGTTGGTAGGTCTCCCCTACATTTTTTAGTCCAAAAGGCATAACGCAATAACAAAAAAAGACCCTATTCTATAATGAAAGCTGTCTTTTCTTGGTCTTCATTTGACAGTAAAATCTAGTTATACTCAGAAGATGCATCCATAAAGCTCATAAACTTGTGTCCTAATGACACATCAACTAACCTATCAATAGCTGCAAGAGGGAAACTATCTTTAGGGCATGCCTTATTGAGGTTAGTCAAGTCAACACACATTTTCCACTTATTGTTACCTTTCTTCACCATTACCACATTTGAAAACCATGTAGGATACTCAACCTCTTTCACAAATCCGGTTGACAATAGCTTATCGACGTCCTATCTTATTACCCCCAATACTGGTGGGGAAAATTTCCTTTTCTTCTACTTTACCGACTTACCGCTCGAGTTAACATTTAAACTATGAACTATTACCTCAGGATCTAGCCCTGACATACCCACTACTGACCATGCAAAAATAGTTGAATTCCTTCGCAAACATTGCCCTAAATTTTCCCTTTCCTACTATGTTAACACCGACAGAATATTTACAAACTTCTCATTATCATCATAAAACAACTTAAGGGTTTGCATAGCTTCCTCTGCCTCCAGTTTATGGGTAGTTTCCTCTTTCCTCATCTAAAATCTCTAAACCCAATGCCTGTCTGGCCGTACCCAACTACTGCGAACTCTCACATTTTTCTCTCTCACGGGTCTGCTTGACAAACAACATGTGACACTGCCTAGCTAAACATTGATCAAATTTTATGAACCCTACTCCTGTCCTAATGGAAAACTTAATCTTCATGCAAAAAGTGGTGATCATCAACTTGGCCATCTGCATAACAAGATGGCCAAAAATAGCATTTTAAGCCATGGGTGGTCCACGACAAAAAACTGGACATACTTCGTAATAGTGTGCTCTCCATCTTCCAAAGTAACTGTTAAGGTAATACACCCTTTCACGTTCATTGGTTGATTTGTGAATCCATAAAAATGGACTCTCCTTTAAAGTATGCTCTTTCAATCCATTTTGTATGAGGCCTCCCAAGTCAACACCTCTACAATACTCCCATTGTCCACCAAGATTCTGCAGACTTGAAAACCTGCTATGGTCGTTATTGAAACCATTAAATCATTCCCTTCTTCATCACACACATCCTTTTCATCCTCTAAACCAAACTCGACCTGTCATTTTCCCTGCTAACTAGGTTTTTTAGTTGTACTGACCGACATTACATTTCTGAGATGAGCCTTCCTCTTCGACTTAGATGTCGCCCACTCTTCATCTATACCAACATTAACATGTACAATACCCCTAATATGCTGCTTGCCTTTTTTTACATTCTGTGAGCTCTGCCCCGACACTAGAGCACCTTATGCCACAAGTTCCTTCAGTTCACCATTTCAAATTGCCTCTTCGATAGCATCCTTTAAAGAGAAACATTCCTCTATTTTGTTCCATTTGTCGTAATTAAAACTAAACCTACCTCTCGAATTTTCCCTCGCCTGACAAGATCGCATAGGTGACGGGCTCGCCCAAAATCCCAAATTCCTAACTTGATTAAGAATATAGGTACGCAAAGTGTTGAGTGGAGTATAAACTTCAAATCTACCATTAGGAGTGTACCTTATCGTAGATTCACCCTAAGACCTTTGATAACCTATTGGGTAACCACTCTAGTAATGATTTTTTTGATGACCCCCACCTTGGACACACAAGCCTTATGATGCGGAAACCCGGATCTAGACACAAGAGAAACACAAATTAGAAATAAAACGAGAATAAATAAAATTAGTTAAATAATAAATAAATAAATAAAAAGGATAGATTTTCCCTATGGAACCCTTGGTTAACTTGTAACCAAAAACGCCAATGATTGAGCGGCTCCCTACGAAACCCCTAGAAGAAGAACCTCTAGAAACACCGATGAACGGAAAAGAAATTTGAATATTTGCAACTCCGAAATACCCTCGAAAAGTAACAAACTCCAAACTAAATAGCAAGAGAAGAATCACTCTACTCTAAAAAAAATTTGCCTCACACAAATTTGAAAGAAAACAAATACTCTTCTTTTATTCCTCCTCAATGTGTAGAAAACAAGCCTATTTATAGGCAAATTACAAGAGTAATTGAATCCTAATAAAACTCTTTCAAGAGTAATTGAATCCTAATAAAACTCTTTAAAGAGTAATTGAATCCTAATAAAACTCTTTAAAATTATCTAAGAAAATAAATAAATAATAACCTAACCAATAAAATTACTTAACTCATAAATGATGTGTCCCAACCAATGAGAATTAAGTAAATAATAATAATAATAAGATACATAAAAAATTAATCCACCAATTTATGGGCTTTTACTATTCCAAGATTGGTCCAGTGAAATGCATTCCCGTATTTATCAATGTCACGAACATGATGAATTAAATTTGTCGCAACAAAGTCTTGGACAAAAGCATTCATCTTTGATTTTAATTGTCGTGCCTTGCTTCGAGTGATTGGACCACTAGGAAAGACAACCTTTTGAGTGTCACCTCCTTGGCTCGTATCACCTTGCTGAGGAAAACCTTGTCAACCTCGAATATTCAAACGGCCCACATGCTATCTATCCACCCTTTGGAACGTATCACAAGGAGCACTTTTTATGTCATTTGTCTCCGCAAACTTATGAGCCATCTCATACAAGTCCACCAAGCTCTGCGATATGTTATCTGTAAATGAATATTGAACATCCTCATTTGAGACTCCCATGATAAATGCATCAGTGGCCCAATCATCTTTAAGATTCTTTGTGTTTAAAGTTTTCGTATGAAACCATTTTATATAGTCATATGATGACTCTCATTCCCTCTGTCTGATCGAAATTAAGCCAATTGGGGTGCTTATTATCATCCTATGAGCATGAAATCTCCATTGTAACATCTGTCTTAGCAGAGTAAAGCTTCGAATATATCCCTACGGCAAGGACAAGTACCAATTCTTTGCACTTCCCCTAAAGGACATCGAGAAAGTTTTACACTTTACTGTATTTGAAGCCCTTAACACGTTCATATAGTCAAAATATTGCATCAGGTGCGCCCTCGAATCCCTTTTCCCTTCAAATGTTTCTTTTGGTACCTTATATTCTTATGGAAATCACATGATCCTAGACATCTGGGTGTAATGCTTGTACATCTATACACAAGGCATCCATATCCCAATACAACGGCCTTGCATGAGCTCCACAACCCTCCTCCTGCAAAGACCCAACACTTTCTTGGTGGTCAGAATTGTCCAATTGTGTCTTCCTCCTCATTTCCTCAGTTTGCCTTAACGGCTCCTGGTGATACAATTGTTGCTGTTCAAACCTGACATTCTACTATGATTTCTCTCCCATCACACATATTTTCTCCTACAAACTGACTAACTACTGCTACGACATTTCCTGGCCAGAGGTGTTGGACATCCCTTGGTCGAAAGGAAAGTTGAGATTGAAAAAAATGAGGTGTACCCCCTAAAAAGAATTGCCTTAGTTCTCTGGCCATTCCACAAACCATCTAACAAAAAGGTCCTCTCCTTGGAGATGGTTGTCGGTCACCATTATGTCATCTTGGTTTTGAATCAAGTCAAGAAAGAATTCCTAGTTTGGGTTAGCCATCGTCTATTTTCTTACTTAATCTCAATGCTAGAAATGTTTCCATGCTCACCGCACCAATTGTTGAGTGTTTGTTTCTCTGTCTCCTTTTCAGTGTAGTTCATTTACATATATATATGAGGCATGGTCCACTAATGTGACAGGCTAAGGGTAACTAGGCGCTATACATGGCGACACGTTACCCTCTAGGGGTTGCACATGTCCTAGATACCCCTTAAAGGATATGAGCGAGTACAGTAAGATCATGCAAGTGGCAACATACGTATTGAGCGAGCTGTTGGGGAGCTAGCCAGTTTTATTGTGAGTAAGACCTTTGCTAGCTAGACCATACCTCACCAACTAGGACGAGTAGCAAGCTCACATATCGGGCGTGCAGGGTTTACGTGGCATGCTCTATATTATTTGTATAACACTTGTAATAAAATTCAAAACCCCATAACCATCTTTGTCGCTTTCCCTAACCCTTCTACCTACTTGACTCCTCCATCATATAGCTTACTGTCATGAGTGGAATGATATGCGAATTGCGTAAGTATACACGTCGGATCAAGTAATAAAGTGATGAGTGACTATCTTTCCCACGAGGATTAGATTAAGGCACAAAGGTGGTCAAGTTATTATAATAAAATGCAATTAATGCTAGGTAAAGCTATGGTAAGTATGCAATGACAATTAAAGGAATAATGATGTATGCAATATTTGGAATTAATGAATATTTGAAAATGCTATGGCAAAAAGATAATAGAAATGTAATGGCAATTATGAGAATTACTATGGGAATATTATCTAAACGATCAAGTAACTAACTAAGAATGATATGGTAAAGATATGACGGCAAATAATAAATGATATATGATGTTGATTTGGAAGGTCGAGATTACTAAGAATTTACCCTTCCTGTCAATAATGCCTTGGCAAAATCATACTTAGTTTATTACTCAGAAGAGTTCTAAAATGGTCTGCTTCTCTCGAGAGCAAAAACCTCAAATTACCTTGCCCATGACTATAAGCCTTAATATGATACCCTGCATTGTTTTCCTTTTGTATGAACGCTACTCTATGTCTAGAGTCTACTGCAAGTATCGATCAAGTACTTGCTCATATCATTCAATTTCGATCCAACTAATCCAACCTTTTCAGAATTAGATTTAGCTTATGGGCATGCTGAACAATCATCCATGTCTAGGGATTGCACGCATACAATTTAAAAATAAAAGAAAATTGAATAAAATAGTAAATTGAATTAGATATATGCTTCAACCATTAAAGAAAATAAAAGCATCATCATGTAATCCTAACTCGATGAGATTTAGCTCATGGGTTGGCGAATAGAATTTAAAACCAAAATAACATCCAACACCATTTTCATCATTCAATTCATGGAAGAACAAAGTAAGAAATACGAAAGACTTCAGGAAGACAGCTTTCACGTGTCCAGTTCACAATCCAACGACACAGTGTCCTGTGGTGGCTGAGAGGGACTGCCTCTGTCTTGTTCTTCCTGTCACTGCTCAACTGCTATCCTTTATTCTTTCCTAAGGATCTCTCCCTCTTGTTCACCCTTTTTTGGGTTTCCCCCTTTGGCCTTTTATAGGCTTTTCCCTATGGTAAATCCAGTAACTCATGTTTATCTTCTTCCCTTTTTAAATTTTTTTTTCAACAACTCAAGATAATCTTCTCTTTTTTTTAAATTCTTTTCTTTTCTAGGATAAAAACCAACAACCCAAGATTACCTTCTCTTTTTAGGCATATTTTTCTACTAAAAGTACAATTGGACTGGAACTGGTACGCGTTCAGTGTTAACTTGGTCTTTTTGGAATTGCCAAAACATTCGTGCTGACAAAATGTCCAACCTTTTTCCCCGAAAAACCTTCACTCCTTTATTTCTCGTTCCTCAACCTGCACCTTGCAAGCCACCAAGTACAAACCTTCATTAATCAATTAAAAGTAACAAATAATAATATTTAAGCACAGTCTAGGCTCCTAATGAAATGATGAAACTACGAATGAAATGTCCTAAAATGCAACTAAATGTACCTTAGTACAACAATTAGCTAGGTCTAAAGGCATGAAATATAACTCTTTTCAAGAGTTATCACACCCCCAAAGCTAAGTTATTGCTTGTCCTCAAGAAAAATACATATGAATACATGAATGCATATATGCCAACATTTTGCGAGCGTACCAAACCAACTCATACTGCCAGGCTATTCGAAGAATAACAAGTACATCAGTTCTCAACAATCTCCTTTTTCCTAAAACTCGTTCGAGTGTCAAAGGGTTGCTCAAAAAAAGTAGAGCAAAAATTTCTCCCTAAACACAGAACCTCCTCAATACTCATGTATTCTTTCTTTTGGCCTACAACAACCATATTCTAATTTACCTAGTTCATTTATTACCTAAACATAAGTTACCTGCTTTAAGCCTACTTGGAATCATATTTGTGCTTTTTTTTGGATGGTATTATTTTTAGGGGATTTAGCATGTCACAAAATTCTTTGACTTGACAATCACAATGGAGCATACACCAAATTGCCAAATACTCAATCATGTCACAATTTAAACTAAGACTAACCCATGAAGCTCAAACTTTTGACTAAAAAGATGGATGGAGCATACAACTACCTCATTATCTACTTAGTCCTTTTGCTACAGCGGAGTGCCCCTAACTTTATTTCCATGAAACACACTATTGGTTAGACTCACCTTTTTAGTCAATAGCACGATGGAGCAAATAAAGTGATGTTGACCTACTTGGCAATTCTAAACATTGGAGTGCCTACTATCCTTTATTTAAATAATGTTGTGGTAATATAACTAGTGCTTGGTTTTAAAAATCCATAAGTTCATTAAAAGATACTTACTATATCCCAAAAAAAAACAAATTGAGTATAAGACATTCTATTTTTAGGAATTAATTTTCAAACATCTTAACCTAAGCTAAATTCACCCAATCCATTGTCAAACGTTCTAGGTATATCGAAAAATGTAAACTCATCATCGAACATCATAAGTAAATATTGTACTCCGCATAGACAAAATAGTACTTGGTAGTTACGTTTAGTGGCAAACAGATTTAATTAGTGGCAAACAGATTTAACTATACTAAAATGATCATATATACTAAATATAAAATGCAGCCTAAATGCACAACACATCCTCAAACCTAAGGTAAGCATTGTCCTCAATGCATGTACATATATGAAATGCAAAATATATCTATATATAGACAATTCCATGGAAAAATATATGCAATGCAATATGTATGAAAGAAAAAGAAAACTTTCCTTGGATTGAAGTGTAGTTACTTCATTCTGTCCGGAGTGTGGATTTACAGGAATTGACTTTATTAGTCCCTGTAATTTAGAAAAAAACTGCTTATTTATTCAAAAATAAAAGTAGAAATGAAAACAACATGAAATAATTAAATATAACCAATAATAAAGACGATACTAAAGTAAAGTATTAAATAAAAGAAAAAAATACTGACTCAAGCATTTTGAAGGTGGATACTTTACTTGTCACGCTCCACATGAGCACCCCAACAGTGCTTTAAGGTTGTCCATTAACTATAAATGGGTCCCTCGTTTTCATGTCCTTGACATCAACAGCTTCATGTGGATATACATGAGCTACCAAGCTTTTTTCATCAAAATTGAAAGGTTTATTTTGCTCCAGCAAAGTGCACAAGGATCTCTGTTCAAATGAATATTCATCACTATCAAAATTATTGTGGCAAAATTTGTTGAATTCTTCCTCCACTATTGTTTTTATCAAACTAATGGCGTGGCATTTTTCATTTTTGTTTGCACATGTCAAAGCATAAAAAACATTAAAAGTAACCTGTTGATCATTTACCTTCATAGTCAGTTCACCTTTCTGTACTTTAATTAAAGTTCTGTCTGTAGTAAGAAAAAACCTTCCAAGGATAATTGGCACATTTTGATCAACATCAAATTCTAAAATAAGGAAATCAACAGGAAAGATAAATTTATTCACTCTTACCAGTACGTCCTCAATTTCACCTTCTGGATGAGTGTAGGATTGATCAGCTAATTGCAAAGTCACCATAGTAGATCTTGCTTTACCAATTTCTAGCATCTTGAAAATAGACATAGGCATTAGATTTGTATTTGCTCCTAAATCACATAACGCCTTACCAACATAATGATTTCCAATGGAACATGCGATCGTGAAACTCCCTGGGTCCTTCAAATTTGGAGGTAGTTTATTTTTCAAAATTGTTGTGCACCCTTTAGTGAGAGCAACAGTCTCAAATTCTCCTAATCTACGCTTATTTGATAGTATGTCTTTCATAAATTTCACATAGTTGGCCATTTGCTCCAAAGCTTTTACCAGTGATATGTTGATATGAAGTTGCTTCAATACATCCAAAAATCTTTTGAACTGAACATCCTACTTAGAGTTATGAAATCATTGAGGAAAAGGTAGAGGTGGTCATCCTTCATGTTGTTGATATTGTTTTAATATGGCATTCTTATTGACAACATGTTTTGATTCTGCCACAACATTTGGCTGCTTACCCTTTTCAAATTCAATATGTTTTTCAAATGACTTTAGGATCTTTACCTGGTTGTTATTCGAGTTTTCCTCTTCTGTCGTGGCATCTTGACCAATGTCATCAAGCTGAGTTCTAAAAGTGATGGCCTTACATTATTCCTTACCTTGTGATCTCAAATTCTCGGTATCACTCGACAATGCCCCTTATGGTCTCAAATTTAAAGTATTCACTATTTGCCACACTTGTTTCCCAAGAGCTCATAAAGATGCAACCTGACTATGGATTATAGCCTCATTCTCGACCATATATTCCTTTAATAAAGATTCAATAAAATTAGAAGATGATACCTGACCTTGTTGAGCATTTTACCTTGACATAGGATTCTTATAACCGGGTGGTGCATTGTGGTTATTTTGTCTTTCAACATTGTGTGAACTCCCAACACCTTGATTATTCCAACTAAAATTTGAATGCTGCTCCCACCTCGAATTTTAAGTGTTGGAATAATGGTTATTATTCCAATTAAAATTACCCATGTAGTATACTGATGTTGGGTTTGATGGACATTCGTCAAACATATGGCCTTTACCGCAATAAACACATGACAACTTGACTGATTTCATTTCATGGACTGTAGTTGGATTTTTCATTGTTTTAATCATATTAGCTAGAGAAGATACCTGGGCTGTCAACGAAGTGATTGCGTCAAGTTCAATGGTACCAGCGGCTCTTTTACCCGCCCCAACTCTCGTTGTCGGATATTGATAATCATTGTTGGCAACTTTTTTTCAAAGTCTCATATTCTTCATTATAAGTTTTATCCAACAAAGTACAATTGGCAGACGCATCAACTACCATCCTCGTATGCACATTCAACCCATTATAGAAAATTTCCATCTGAGTCTAGTTTTGAAATCCATGCATCAGGCACTTCTGAATTAAGTTCATATAGTGTTTCATCATTTGATTTCCAAAAAGATGTATTGTCATTTCTAAGCTTGGCATTCATATTTAGGGGATTATACTGTAGCAAGAATCTCTGGCAAAGATCATTCCATGATGCAACTGTTCTTGACGGTAAAACATGCAACCATGCTCTCACACGATCTCTCAAAGAATATGGGAATAACTTAAGCCTCGGAGCATCTTCAGGAGCAACCTATTGTCTAAATGAGTCACAGACTTCTAGAAAAAAAAATCTTAAATGCAATCTTAGATCTTTGGTGGGTAGTCCACTAAACTGTCTTACTATTTCCAACATCCGAAACATTACCAGTTTCAATTCAAGCTGTTGAGCCTGTATGGTTGGTTTAACTATCCCTGGATTCAAATTATCCAACATTGGAACAATATGCTCTCGAATTGGTCTATCTCAATCATCTATCACACGTCTAATGGGAGCATTAACATCTTGACCATTTAGATTTTCGTAGAGACCAGGACAATTTGGATTATCATTGAGACCAGAATCATTCCCGTTTTTAGCCATTTTTCTGAGTTCTTTTCACCTTCTTCGCGAAGTTCTCTTGACCTGTGGGTTAAAAGGATAATCTTCAGTAGTAGGAATGCCTCTTCTTATACACTAAAAACAAACCTATAAAAATCAAATACAACTAAGTTAAATAAAACTAATGGAATTAAGTAAAATAACAAGACCAAATTTCACCAAATTGTTGATCCTCGGCAACGGTGCCAAAAAGTTATCACGTGTGAAATGATATGTGAATTGTGCAAGTATACACATCGAATCAAGTAATAAAATGATGAGTGAGTATTGTTCCCATGAGGATCGGATTGAGGCACAACAGTGGTCAAGTTAATACAATAAAATGCAATTAATGCTATGGTAAAGCTATGGTAAGTATGTAGTAGCAATTAAAGGAATAATGATGTATACAATATGTGAAGTTAATGAATACTTGGAAATACTATGGCAAAAAGATAATAGAAATGTAATGGTAATTATGAGAATTACTATAGGAATATTATGTAAACAATCAAATAACTAACTAAGAATGATATGGTAAAGATACGACAACAACGACTAAATGATATATGATGTTCATTTGGAAGGTCAAGATTACTATTAATCTACCTTTACTGTCAATAATGCCTCGGCAAAATCATATTCAGTTTACCTCATAAGAGCTCTAAAATGGTTTACTTTTTTCGAGAGCAAAAACCTCAAGTTACCTTGCCCGAGTTTACAGGCCTTAATATGATACCCTGCATTATTTTCCTTCTGTATGAACACTGCTCTATGTCTAGAGTCTACTACAAGTATTAGTCGAGTACTTGCTCATATCATTCAATTTCGATTCAACTAATCCAACTTTTTCAGAATTAGATTTAGTTTATGGGTATGTTGAACAATCATCTATGTCTAGGGATTGCACATATACAATTTAGAAATAAAAGAAAATTGAATGAACCAGTGAATCAAATATATGCTTAAACCATTAAAGAAAACAAAAGTGTCATCATGTAATCCCAACCCGATGAGATTTAGCTCATAGGTTGCCACATAAAATTCAAAACCAAATAACATCCAACACCATTTTCATCATTCAATTCATGGAAGAACAAAGTAAGAAATATGAGAGATTTTAGGAAGACAACTTTCGCATGTCCAATTCACACTCTAGCGGTACAGTGTCCTGTGGTGGCTGAGAGGGATTGCCTTTGTAATAGCCCATTTTTAGTGGTGTCAGAAACAATGGTTTTGGGACCACAATTCTGATAATTTAATTATTATTTTAATATTTATTAAATGTCTACAAGATTTTATTAAGGTCGTATTAAAATTTCGTTAAGAAATTTTAATGTTTAAATGGTTAATTGGGTGAAAAAGACTAAATTGTAAAAGGTGTAAAATTTGAGTTCTATTAGTTAAAGGGGTCAAATTGCTATGGAATTTTTAAGTTAATGGACTTGAATGGTAAATAGACCATTTAATGAGTTAGTGGATAGTTATGGACAATGTTTTATTGAATTTTGATAATTTTTAAAGGTTAAAATGGTAATTGAATAATTAAAAGAAAAATTAAGTAAAGAAAGATGAAAATGTCATCATCTTCTTCCTTTCATTTTTGTTTCAACTGAAAAACCATGAGCGGAGAGCTTGAAGTTTCGGCTAGGGTTTAATTTATGCATGTAAGTGAATTCAAGATCCATTTTTATTCATTTTTATGTTTTTGAGTTCATTTTAGCTTAATCTAGCTAGCCCGAGGGTTAATTTACAAAACTGGTAAATATTGAGGGACTTGCCATGGTTTTTTTTTTAATGTGTTTTGATGTTAGTTGATAAATTATCAGTTTTGATTGTAAAATAAACATTTTTTGTTAAGTGACTTTTGTTGAATTTTGGAATTAGGGATTAAATTGTTAAATGTATAAATCCATAGGTTGTTGTGAAATGTTGGCATTAATGGATTGATTCAAGGTCCCTTGTAACATTGGTTAACATGGATTTAAGTTAAAATGATTTATATTCAAGTTATGAGCTTAAGTATTAAATAGTGAAATGTCAAAGTATTAGGGGAAATTTTGTAATTTTCCATAAATATGAACTATGGATTAAGTTGAATACTACAAGTACTTAATTGACTAAAATTATCTATTTAGATCAAGATAAACTACATTCAGACTTAAATCGAGGAAAAGTGAAAGCTTCGGATTAGTTCGACTCTACTATTACACCCCTAGTTGTCGAGGTAAGTTTGCATGAACTATAATCGTTTTAATGTTAGTGAAATTGGCTAATTGTAATGTTGTTTTAATATAAATGAACCTATGTATAAATGTATCTATGCTACGATGAATTGATAGATAACGAGTCCCGTTTGAACCTTATGAATTCTTAGGATACAAATGACACGCCATTAGGGATTTCATGTTTTAGGTGCTGGTCTTGAATGTCCTACAGATGGCTGAGGTCCTGCATTTGTTGCAGATTCTCCACAGCTCATATGAACAACATCGTGTAGCTTACATTCAGACCCACAGCTCATGTAAGCAGACCCATTTCATAGCTCGTGTAAGCATTGATGTAAAGGAAATGTTACGGTTATATGGAAATGCACACTATGTGTGAGCATTCTCGAGTATCAGATGTAATTCTAAACGGTTCAATGGGTAAGAAAAGAAAATGTAATGGTAAGTATGCAAATGGGATAAATCATGATCTTATGGCAACATTGATGAGTTATATATTATCTTATATATGGTAAACTACATATATTATGGTTGATTTCATTTGTATCATAGACAAGTATACTAATTTGTGAGTTTGGTGATATTGTATAGGCTTTTACTAAGCTTATGGAATTGTTAATGATTTATGCTTAATATCTAAATTGTATAAATGACATGGTAAGTTATGTTTAAGTTTATAAAAGCTTACTAAGCACCAGTTGCTTACGTAGTTCCTTTCATTTGTTTTATAGGTTATCAAAAGCTCGAGCAGTTGGAAGCTCGTCGGAGACTTATCACACTATCTAACAACTATTTCATTAGATTTTGAGTATTTTGGCTAAGGTTATTAATGGCATGTATAGGTTATTTTGTAATGGTATTTTGTGAACGTGTTAATGTAAATTTTGGTATGTTTAAACTTTTGAAGTTATGTTGGTTTGGTGTAATTTGATGCCTTAACAAATTATGCATTTTGGCCACTTTTAAGTGCTTGTAAAAATGATTCTTTTGGTATGTTTTGATGGCTTGCAAATGGTCATGTGTGGTAGTCATGTGTGGTAGTTAATTAAACTAGGTTATTATGTTTGGAAAATGGCAATATTGACATATTTTAGTAATTTATGTTTTGATGCAATTGTGGTGCCTTTGAATGGCATATTGGTTAGGTGATTTAGGATGTTTGAAATGGTATGTTTATATGTGTTTGGATGGTGTTTAAATCTCTTGAATGTGTGCCCAAATGGTATGAATGACTAGGTATGAATTGGACTTGTAATGAATTTATTTTAGGGTGAATTTTGGGTTCACACGGCCTAGCGACACGGTCGTGTGTCATTTGAAATTTCTTAGTGTTCCAATTCAGTGAGTTACACGGCCTGGCACACAAGAGTGTGTGGAACTCATAGATTTACATGACCTAGCACATGGCCTAACACATGTTCTGGCACATGGGCGTGTGTGACAACTCAGTGAGTTACATCAGTGAGGACACGGCCTAACACGCGATTTGACACACGGGCGTGTGTGGCAACTCAGTGAGTTACATAAGTAAGGACACGGACTAGGACACAGCCGTGTGTCCCTTGTTTGAATTGTTACATGGCCTGGGCTATGTCACACGGCCGTTTGACCCTTATTTTTCAATTTTTGCAAACTTTTTCTTAAACTTCCTGAATTGTTTCAAATTAGTCCCAAATTACTTCTAAGCTATTTTTTAGGGCCTCGAAGGCTCGATTTAGGGACAAAATTCATGTGAATGAATGGTTTATAATATGTTTAATTTATTTAAATGTTATGGTGTTAAATGTTTTCTGTACGGTAATGGTCCATAAACCTTATCTGGTGATGGAGACAGGTTAGGGGTGTTATAGCCTTCGTCTCCCTCTTCCCGTCACTGCTCAGCCACTATCCTTTATTATTGCCTAAAGATCACTCCTCCTTGTTTGCCCCTTTTTGGGTTTCCTCCTTTGGCTTTTTATACGATTTTCCCTAGGGTAAATCCAACAACCCATGTTTATCTTCTCCTCTTTTTAAATTCTTTTTTCAATAACCTAAGATTATCTTCTCTTTTTTTTTTAAATTCTTTTTTTTTCTAGGATAAAAACCAACAACGCAAGTACAGTTGGGCTAAAACTAGTATGCGTTGAGTGTTGACTCAGTCTTCTTGGAATTGCCACGGCATTTGTTCTGACAAAATGTCCAACTTTTGCCCCGGCAAACCTTTACTCCTTTATTTCTCGTTCTTCAACTTGCACCTACCAAGCCACCAAACACAAACCTACCATATGCAATTAAAAACTACAAATAATAATATTTAAACACAATCCACGCTCCTAATGAAATGATGAAAATATGAATGAAATGTCCTAAACTGTAACTAAATGTACCTAAGTACAAGCAATTAGATAGGTCTAAAGGCATGAAATATAAATCTTTTCAAGAGTTATCACTTACCAATTACAGAACCAAAATATGAAGAAGAAGAAGAAGAACAAGAAGAACAAGAAGAATGAGAGTATCAATACATGGTGAAAGGTACTGATACTTTCTTAAGGGTATCAATACTTCTGACTAGGTAGTAAAAAACGCATCCTACTGAGCGCTCTTTCTTGCACAGTCAAATGAAAATGTATCTAGTTACCTTCTCACTCCAAAATCGGTATATTCTGGTAAATATCACAGAAAACGGCCTATTCTCTCAAATTTTATTAATTTGACGCTTTTGGCTAATTTAACCTTAACATAGACACCATTTTCCTTCACTAATGTTCTTTTTTTCTTTCTTTCTATAATTTTTTTATTGAATCTCTCTCTCAATTCTATTAGTGAATAATTTTTTCTCGATGCAAATATTCTATCATCATTAAGCATAAATTATTATGTTTTAAATATTTTTACATAATAATATTAAAGATATTTTCAACTCTTATGATAGTCTTAGGAGTAAATAGGCTCATTATGATCTTTTCCCTATATATTTTTACTACTTTTTATTATCAATATTTTTTTCCTCGTTTAGCTTACAATATGGATAAAAATTAATAAGGAGGTTCAACAAATTGTAAATTATAACCATATTGAAATATATAAATCTTTATAAAACTCCAATTGGGATCAAACTAAAAAAAATATTATATTTTCTATATAGATAGTAGTCTCACAAATCTCTGGCTATTCTTCTCTGTATAAAGCATGTTATTCACCGTTTGAGAAGTAAGGTTTTTCTCTCTATTCTTTAATAATAAATCACATCTAGTCTCTCTTTTGTTTTATGTTCATTGTTGTTTTGGTACATTCTTTCATGGTATCAAGAGCTAAGTTCTTGGGAAGTAGATATTGGGTTGTTTGATGGAAACTGCTCAACACGTTTCTAAATATGGAGAGGATTCCAATGATCTAATCCCTAATCAGTGGTTTTTGACTTCTTGTTTCACGGAGGAAGGTGCTGTGTTTCGAGTCATTCATTTGTTTCCTCGTCATGATACAACAAAGCTTCAAGAAAGAACATTTGTTTAGTGGAAGTATCAAATTACTCTTATTGTTGATGGTTATGGGCTAAGTGGCTTTATCACCGGAACGGTGGTCACTTCTCCTCTAGTTCTTCATGATAAAAAAGGGAAGTTGGTTTCGAACCTTGATTTTGCTACTCATCATGAGCAAGATAAATTGTTGACTTCTTTGTTGTTATCTACTATCAATACCAATGTCTTACCTTATTTTACAGGCACCACCAGGGCTCATGCTATTTGGAGCAAGCCTTGTCTCCTATTTCTGACGGCATCGAACACCAAGGTATCTCGCTTGAGGCACTCATTGTATTCTCTAAAGAAAGGTCATCTGACTTTGAAGGAACATTTGGCTAAAACCAAGGGCACTTGTGATCTTTTAAGTGCTTTCGGTCATGATGTTCCTGATGAAGAACAAGTGAGCGTCATCCTTGCTGGTCTTTTGGTGGAGTTTGACTCTGTCTAGACATTTTCCTCATACGTTTCAGAGTCTCTTCCATTGGATCATCTCATTAGCATGCTTCTTGAGTGTGAAAGTTGGTAGAAACAATTTGCAGTTGAGGTTTCAGTTTAGGCGAATTTGGTTCAACAGTTTGCTTCGTCTAGGTCTTCTTCGGTAGTATAGGGTTGCTCGATTAAGTCCGTTCATCAGATTTTTCACACCGTGGTTGAACTTCTTTTTATGGTCTGGACCAAGATGGTCATGGTCATCCACAATGTCAACTGTGTGGTCGATTAGGACATGCTGCTAAAAAATGTTATTACTGTTTGATTGATTGTTTGGTGACTTTTCGTTGATAGAGAAATTTTTTGGTTTTGGGTATAAACCTAATTATGCAATTTGTTACTCACATGGCTCATCGGTTCACACCAAGCTTATGATGCAAGCCTATTATTTCTTTGTAACCGCTCTTGTCACACAGGCACAGGCATATGATTTTTCAAGTCTACTAGCTACTCACTTGGGTTTATATTGATTTTGAAATTTGGTAGCTACTCACGTGGTCTCATCTCATTCGAATGTTTATGGCAGCCTGCTAGTTCTCATGTTTTGTCAAAATCTGGTTCAATCTAGCCTACTTCTATACATTCTTTTTCGGATAGGAACAAACCCATCGATGTTACAACTTTGAACCTGATTCTAGGGAAGGGAACCATGTCTGTAATGATGCTTCTTTGTTGAATGGTACCAGTGAATACTCAGGTATGGAACCCTTACTCATGAGAGATGGTTTTCGTGCTAATATTACACATTTAGGTCACAGTACTATATCTACTTCAACCAAACGATTGCATTCAACGAATATGTTGCATGTGCCTAATATTCATAAGAATTTAATCTCGGTTTCTCAGTTTGCTTGAGATAATAATGTGTTTTTTTTTACTTTGATCCTTTTCATTGTCTTGTAAAGGATATTCAGACCAAGGAAATATTTCTTCACGGTCGCACACATGATTAGTTGTATAGATTTTCTTCGATATTTTCCTCTATTACATCGGAGTCCGTTTGTGATCCAGACTTGTGCTTGAATAAAACTGAGTTATTGAATAATTCTAGCTCCTCTACTATTTGTAGTATATTTGAGTTGTGACATCGGTGACTTGGGCACCCGTCATCTCGGGTCCTAAGATCTACCTTAAAATTTTGCAATATTTCTGTTCCTAATAATAATATACAACATATTTGTTCTGCGTGTCATCAAAGGAGTCGACTTGGTATTATGCTACATTTATGGATGTGAATTGTCGATTTACTTGGTTGTATCTTCTTAAAAAGAAATCTCAAGCTATTGATTGTTTTATGCATTTTCAGAAGTTTGTTAAGGTGCAATTTCACAGAGAAATCAAGGAATTTCAGAGTGATTGAAGTGGTGAATTTCAGTTTTTCACTTCTTTTCATACTTAACATAGCATCATTCATCAGGTCACTTTTCCACACACTTCAGAATAGAATGGTATTATTGAACGAAAGCACCATCATGTGGTTGAGGTTTGTCTTACATAACTTGCTTAGGCTCATTTGCCAATGAAGTATTGAGGGTATGCTTTTTCTTGTGTTGTTCATTTTGATCAACCACTTACCTACTCTAATTCTCAAAGATCAGTCGCCTTGCTCGATTCTTCATGGCATTCATCCTGATTATGCTTATCTTCGGGGTACTTGGGTGTTGTTGTTACTCGTACTTACGACCGTTCAATTGTTACAACTTGGAGTTCAAATCTCAACCATGCACGTTTCTTGGATATAGTTCACAACACAAAGATTATTAATGTCTTCTTGTTAATGGTTGGGTGTTTGTTTAGTGTGGTGTTTGATGTGAACCAATTTTTTTTACACCATCAACCAGTGCTAGTTGTTTGCCTTCAAATCCAGGTCGTGTTACCACATGTGTTCCCATGGTATATCCTTGTTCCATACCCAAGCCGTATAGTGTCTCATCATCTCATTCGGGTACTTAGGTTTCAACATCTCCTGTTGCATGTCTTAGCCAGTCATTAGGGTGTCTCTTGCTTCTTCTTCTTCGGCTACTAGTCCGTTTACAAAGATTGGTGGTATTGCACATGGTGATGGGTCTAGTTCATGTTCGCCTACTCCTAAGGTTCCGAATTTTATTATTAATGCTTATGCTATTATTTCACTACTGTTGATTCCTCCAATCAATACTCATTTTATGGTTTCTCGATCGGAAGTAGGTACTTTTAAACCAAAGGTACTGACTGTTGACCTTGATGAACATGAACCTTACAATATTGAGGAGGCTTTTGTTAGTAATGAATGGAGGAATGCTTCTCAAGATGAATATGATGCCTTGATCGGCAACAATACTTGAACTTTTGTTCCATTACCTTCAGATTGCAAAGCTATTGGTTGTAAGTGGATATTTAAGGTGAAATGGAATCCTGATGGTACTATGGCTCGACGAAAGGGGATATTAGTTGGAAAAAGGTGTTCTCAAACTCCTGGCTATTACAAAAATGTACTTCGATGGTTAAACCAGCTATGATTCGTACTATTCTTTCCATTGTTGTTACAGAAATGTTGGTAGTTGCGTCAAGTAGATATAAAAATGTTTTTTTAAAGGTGACTTAGTTGAAGAGGTATACATAAAACAACTTCCTAGTTATGTTTAGAAGGACGCTAATGGTTAACAACTTGCTTGTCGATTGAATAAAGCTTTGTATGGGTTATGAAAGGCTCCGAGATAACTCAAAGATTTATTATTTCCATTGGGTTTGAGATTTCTAAGCTTTGTATTGGTTTATGTGGATGATATAATCATTACTAGTAACTCAAAGATATGAGACTTCTTCATTATTCCTTAGGCATTGAAGTTGCTCATCTTGATGGTGATGGGCTACATCTAAGTCAGCAAAAGTATTTGCTTGCTTTGTTGAAGTGATTTCGTATGGAGAATGGAAAATGAGTTCTTGCACCTATGGTTAGTTCTTGTCAGTTGTCCAAACATATGAGAGGCGCACTTGAAAATCTACATGAGTATTGAAGCATTGTTGAGGCATATAATATGTGGTACTCACTCGTCCTGGCATTGCTTATGTTGTCAATCGCATTTGTCAGTTCATGCATGCCCCAACTGATGTTCATTATGTTGCGGCTAAATAGATTTTATGTTATCTTTGTGACACTATTGATTAAGGTATACAAATACAACCTTCTGGCAGGTTATCTTTGGTTTCATATACTAATGCAAATTGGGGTCTTGATTTTGATGATCGTCGATCCACCGCCATATATTATGTGTTTTTTTGGTGGTAATCATGTCTTTTGGTGTTCTAAAAAGTAGCAGGTTGTGTCTCGATCGATAGCAGAAGCTGAATATAGGAGTATTGTAGCTGATGCTGACCTTACATGGCTTGAGACATTGTTGAGTGAGCTTCGCATGGTTCCGAACGACAAATTTGTTATTTGGTATGACTATTCAAGTTTCATTGCTTTTTGGCTAATCCAATTCTTCATTCGAAATTCAAACATGTTCTATGTTCATTGTTGTTTTGGTACGTTCTTTCAAAGAGTAAGTACTTTGTCATTTTAATATTATAAGTTGGCATTTTATTTTTTTATTATATTTGTTATTTTAACCAATAAATAATGTGAAATAATTTTTTATTTTATCAATTGTAAAATAATTAAAAATCAAACCAAACAATGCGTGTTCATATTCCTAATATAATTAATAACATCATTTGAATATATCCTAAATAATAGTAAATGTCGATTACGTAAAAGGCTTTCAAAATGTTATTTATAACTAAATTTTAACCATAAATTTTGCGTAAATGATTCAAAATGTTCCCGATTTAGTTTCATTTTCATTTGTAATATTTAATGTGTGTATTAATATGATCATTTGATAATTTAAATTGCATTTAATTGTTCTGGAATTATTCGTAACATCTCGTAGTTCGGGTCTGTCGATCGGACTGGATGAGAGGTGTTATATTTTGACTCTTTCAAAATGGTATAAAAGTTTTATTATTTCTAAATGTTTGATTTAGTGAGATTCATATGGGTACTGATATAAATCAATTATACTAAAATATATGCCAAAATTTACAAATTAAAATGAAAGATTGAAAATATTTTATTTCATATTTAGAATTTAATTATATATTAACCAGTTTAAGTAGGACATGGATAGCACTAAAAAGAACATAAGTTTCCCCCCTACTTATTAGTTAAATTGTTCCCATTTAGTTACCCTTAGAATATATTTTAGCATGTTCAGTTTAGTAAATTGCATTTTATAACTCAGTGAATCCTAGCTTATTTTTTCCTTAATTTTGCTATCTTATTGCATTAATTTTGTTGCATGAGTTAATTCTAGATTGCGTCCGGAATTGACACCCCAGTCAACAGATGTTTGCAATGTCACTGCATGAGTTAATTCCAGATTGTGTTAAGAATTGTTGTCGCAGTTGACAGCTGTCTGATACGAGCCAACCATGCATGAGCTGTCCAGTCTGGTGTAACTACCCTATACGAACAAGGACAGAAGAATCATGAGGTAAGGACACCTGCACTGTTGAGGAAAATGTAAAAGGATAGAGTGAGAAGAATGAAGGGAGGATTTTTTGCTGGACCACCATTCTCTTACCCTATTTTGAAGTTTGCAGCCATGGCAGCTTGAGCCTCCTTTGGGTGAGCCAACGTGAAAACTGATGCAGATCCACTCTTGACGAGGAGAGCTAAGTGCAGAACAAGGGGAAATGGAGAGATTCAATCGAGTAGCCTAGGAATAGTATTCTCCATTCGATTCTTTCTCATTTCTTTGAAAACGCTGGTGATTACTCTATGTTTTCTACTATATGAAAGTACAATGAATTCTTTGTTAAATGTTATCTTATTAAATCTTATTTTTATTTTTTAATCTTGGTGTTTGAATGTTCTAAACACGGAAGTGTAATTGCAGTCACTAACACTGGAAGGTGCAGTGACAGTTTGAGCTAATAAGCATTTCAGCGGAAGTTGAGTAAGGACTAAAGGAATTTAGTCCACTTGTTCTTAATAGTGCCATATTTCCATCATTGAAAGGTAAGGTTAATGTGCATAGTTAAGTCCCAGATTAAATAAAAGAGTGGCATTTGGTAAGATATACATTAAATTTTATTGCATTGACAATCACCTATCTTTTATACATTGTGAGTACTTAGTTTACTACTGAAGATTCATGTTGGAGATCCCAATTTATCCATAGCATACTTTATCTTATTATTTTTGAGTTATTGCTTTGACAACTATACTCACAATTTACCTCATTTTTATCTAGTTATTGCACTGACATTAATAGAAAAAAGATAACCATCCTTGTGGGATCAATATCTGATAGACTCACATCTATCTATTATACTTACATCGACAGTGTACGCTTGCACATTTTTGTTGTAACATTTACAGTCGATCAAGTTTTTGGCGATGTTAGCAGCGATGACGTTTGTTTGATGTTTGTTTTTGTTCTTGTGTGTCTTTGTACTTTGTTTTCCTTATATAATATTTAGTATTCACTAACTTGTTTTCTCTTTTTTGTTATTTTTCAATTTCATTTTATGTTTTTTATGACCCAAAGAAATTCAGATTTTCTTGCCGACTTTGATCTAGAAATTGAAAGAACTATTCGGAGAAGACTTCAAGAACAAAGAAATATGGATTTACTTGGGGACAATGCAGCCATACCCTCGATACAACCTCAAATCGTTCATAACCCATTGTTGCCACAAAATGCTCACATCCACAATAGAACTATATGAGATTATGTAGTCCTTGTTTTGGATGATTTACAACCAGGAGTTGTTAGACCAGCAATTCAAGTTGGGAACTTTGAGCTCAAGCCAGTGTTGTTTCAAATGTTGAACTCTAATGGCCAATATGCTGGACTGCTATATGAAGATGCGACAGAACATCATAATCCTTTTTATTGATCTGTGCTTCCTTTAGTCAACAAGGCGTTCCTGATGATGCCTTAAGGATGCAATTATTTCCCTATTCCTTACAAGGGAGAGCTTGCACTTGGTTTCTTGGGCTACCTGCTGGATCAATTACTTCTTGGAATGCTCTTGCCACGCAGTTTGTTTTGCGATTTAACCCACCAATAATGAATGCTTGTATTTAAAATGATATTACTGCTTACCATCAGCTGGATGATGAAAATCTTCACACCACATGGGAACATTATAAATTTTTGTTTTGATGTTGTCCCATGCACGGCATTCAACCAGAAACTCAAATTGAGATTTTTTTTATAATGGTCTGAATTCACATACAAGGAATCTTGTTGACGTATCAGCCAATGGACCACTGCTGGATTGCACTTACAACAATGCTTTATAATTCTTTAGAGAGTTGCTCAAAATGATTATCAATATTCCATCTCTAGAGCTGCATAAGCAAAGACTACTCCAGGAGTTATTGAATTGGATGCAATATAAGCGCTAAGTGCCCAAGTCTCTTCGCTCACAAACATAATTAAAAATATGCAAGGGACAAGTGACGTTGCATTTATACAGGTTTCTCAACAATTGGACACGCCTGCCTTTTACTGTGAAATTTGTGGTGACAACCATAGTTATGAAGATTGCCCGCAACATGCAGAAAATGCCTATTATGTCAGTAATATTTGCAACAATTCTTATGGAAACTCTTACAACAACCTGCACACAACCAACAATTTTGGGAACTCGTAATGTTGAAAAAAATGCTGCGACAATCAGATATGGGAATGCATATACTTAGGGCAACTATAATCTGTGACAAGGGAATTACAATCAACAAGAGAACTACAATTAGCATCCTCGATTGTATCCACAACAAGGTCAAATACAGTCACATCAAATGTAGATACAACCACAAATGATGAATCTGAATGATCAAGGGTAGCAAAAACAATAGTAGACACGAGCTTCTACTTCTGACCCATTAACTACTCTTGAGGCGTTAATGTGGGAGCATATTACTCGCACAGAAGCTATTTTTCAAGGAAATTCATCTTCCATTCGAGCATTGGAGGCACAATTTGGATAGCTTGCTTCAAATCTGAATACTCGACCACAAGGCTCCTTACCTAGTGACACCGAAAACCCCAGCCCGAGGGGAAAGATCACTATAAAGTTATCACTCTTAGGAGTGGTAAACAAACTTGTAACAACCCATTTTTAGTGAAATTAGAACAGCGATTTCCAGACCACAAATCTAAAGTCAAAAAATTTACTTTATTATTATTTTATGGTCTACAGCATGATAGTATTATCAAATAAAAAATTCGTTAAGAAATTTTACCGTCTACATGCTTAATTTGATAAAAAGGACTAAATCGCGTAAAGTGCAAAAGTAGAGTTCTAATAGATAAAGGTATTAAATAGCTATTTAACTTTAAAGTGGAAGTCCGTATATGAAAATTAGACGATTTAACTTGATAGTGGATGTACATGGCTTGGCAGTTGTGTAATTATTAATGTTTTTAACGGTTAAATTAGTAAAAAGGTAATTATATGTTAAAGTAAATAAAACCAAAGTGAAATATCATCTTTTACTTCTTATTTTCAACCGAAAGTTGAAGAAAAAGGAAACCATTGTTAAGCTAGGGTTCGGCTAGTCCTATTTCTTTGATTGGTAAGTGATTTTTCCCTTTTTTAATGATTTTTATGTTTTCAGGATCGTTGTAACTTAATCTAGCTAGCCTAGGAACTAATTTGTGAAACTGTTAAACTATTAAGGTTTTACCATTGATGAATATATGTGATTTTTGAAGTTTGATGATAGAATATGAATGGTTTTTGTTAAATAAACAACTTTTGTAAATGAATTTTTAGTGAAATTGTCAAATAGGGGGACTAAGTTGAAAAATAGAAAATATTATATGGTAAATTTGTAAATTTGTGAAAAATATGGGCTGCTATTAGTATGTATAGAAATCGACTAAGCTTGGGTAAGGGAAAAATTGCATGAATTTCATTTTCCGAGCCTAGGGACTAAATTGCAAAGAATTAAAAGTATAATGGCAAAATAGTAATTTTGCCAAAATGTGTGTTGGACTAAATTGAATGTGAGTTATATTGAATTGGATTAAATTTATTCGTATAGATCCAGTCAGACCTCGTACGGAGTTAGATTATAACAAAGAGAAAATCTCAGATTAATTGCCTCTGTATCTACGTATACTCGTCGAGGTAAGTTTGTGCAATTAAATTGTGTAATTGTATGTTTTAATTGAATTATATTTATGTGATTTAAATTATTTTCATATATGAATACCGATCGCATATCCGACGATGTACGACGATTACCGAGTCCCGTTTGAATATTAGGAATTCGTAAGATACAAATGACATGTCATTAGGGTTACCGATTCTCAGCTCGAGAGAGCTTATCGTTATTCAGCTCACATGAGCTTACCGATATTCAGCTCGTAAGAGAATACCAATTCAGAGCTCGTATAAGCATACATGTACAGGAATTGACTGATTACAGTTCAGTACACCTTATGTGTACTACCCGAGTATCCAATGATATTCTAAATGGTTCAATGGGCATAGTTCTGTTATGAGGTTATATGAGTTCGATACGAACTACTACAGGTATTTACATGAAATACATGGAAATGATGTTACATGTATATGAAATTTATATAATGGTTGAGTTCATCCATGTGTATTGGATATTATATGTGCTTTACATGGCTAACATGTTGATGAATATGTGTTTAGGCTTTTGGCCAAATTGAGATGGGATATGCTATGTTTACTTACCTAAATTATGATTAATGGTAAGTTACATTCTATGTTGTACGAACTTAGTAAGCTTAAATGCTTACTCTGTGTTATTTTTCGTGTTTTATAGTGATTCGAAAGCTTGTTCGGGTTGGAAGCTTGTTCGGGTTGGAAGCTTGTCGGAGCTATATCACACTATCCATCGGCTCTTTTGGTACTTTTAGTTTGTTACATTTTGGTTGTAATGGCATGTATAGGTTATTTTCACTAATGATACCCTATATGATTTGTTATGTTTATAGCCATTTGAGTTGGCTTGTGATTTGGTATATTTTGGTATGCATATATGTGGCCTTAACATGGTTAATGATATGTTTGATATGGTTGCATGCTAAAAGGGTAAAATGATAGCTACGTGTACATTTTGTACTTCTGTTTTATGATGTGATTAATTGGTACCTTGTTTTGTAAGGCATATATGTCTAAATATGATACTTTACGAAATTGATTTGGTACCAAATGGTTGTGTTATGGTAAATAGTTTACATGGTATATTTTGGTAGGTAAGTGATGTGGCAAGAAATGATGCAAAATAGTTTGGTAAATTGTTCGCTTATTTGGTTAAATTGTATACATGAATATACATGTTTACATATTTTTATTTGAGGTGCGTAAGGGAACATTGGTTGTATGTGAAAATAATACATGTTTAAGGCTTGATTTTACTTGTTTTGGATGTTTGCTTATAACTTGTGTATGTGTGCATTTTTGGGTGTAGGTTGATGCCAAGTTGGGTGAGAAAAATGGCTTGTAAAATGGCATATTTTTGTCCGCAGGGGCAGAGACACGGGCGTGTGTCTCAGCAGTGTGTTAGTGACATGGTCGTGTGCCCCGTATAGCTTTAAAAAGGTTTGCAAGTCAAGCTGTTATACGGCCTAGTACACGGTCTGACACACGGGCGTGTGAGGCTACTTCGAAGGGTACACGGCCTAGCACACGGGCGTGTGGCTTGGCCGTGTGAGCAAGTCAGAGAGTTATATGGGCACGGACACAGGCTGAGTGTCCCTATTTCGATTGCCCACGCAATCGTTTAACCCTTGCAGCTTTGAAAATTTTTAGTATTTTCTAAAATATTCTCTGAGTATTCGATTTAGTCCCAACTTGTTTCTAATGCATATTTTGGGCCTCGAGGGCTCGTGTAAGGGACAATATGTATGTTTTCTATTGATTTTTGACATGAATATTATATTATATGAAATGTTTGAATTTTCTATCCATTTCAATTGTAAACTCTGATAATGCTTCGTAACCCTGTTTTAGTGATGGATTCGGGTTAGGAGTGTTACATTTATTGGTATCAGAGCTACAGTTTAGTCGATTCTCGAACTGAACGTAGCATGTATGAGTCTAGCTATACATGCCATTATATAACCTATGATAGTGTGATATCTCCTGATCGTTTTAAAACATGTTTTCATATAACAATGACATCCAACCGTGCTGATTCCGATAAAGTAGAGAGTAATGCTCAAGCCTCCGTTCACGGAGTAGCTTTGAGCGGTACGAGGCCTATTTCTGAGGGTCAAGGAGGAGAGGCTAAGGAGGCCTTCTTCCAGGTGATGAATTAGTGGTTCACCGATTTTGTACAGACGAACCCGGTTGCTCAACAACTTCCACCCCCTTATGTTCCTTAACTGATTCCCGTGATTCCTCAAGGTCCAGAAACAATCCGAGTTAGGAAGCCTCCTATTGATAAGATTCGTAAGTACGGGGTTGAAGAATTTCGAGCTACTGCTAAAGATGATCTTGGGAGAGCTAAATTCTGGCTAGAGAATGCCATCAGGGTTCTTGACGAACTATCCTGTTCACCGGTTGAATGTCTTAAGTCTACAATATCTCTACTAAAAGATTCGACTTATCAGTGGTGGAATACATTGACTTCTGTAGTGTTGAGAGAACGGGTCACTTGGGAATTCTTTCAAATCGAGTTCTGAAAGAAATATATCAGTCAGAGGTTTCTGGATCAGAAACATAAAGAAATTCTTGAGCTCAAGCAGGGCCGTATGATAGTTTTTGAATATGAAAGGAAATTTTTTTGATTAAGTAAGTATGCTCAAGAGTGCATTCCGACCGAGACTATAATATGTAAGTGGTTTTAAGATGGATTAAACGATGATATAATGTTTTTAGTCAGAATCCTTAAGTTGAAACAATTCGTTGTTTTAGTTGAAAGAGCACATAAATCCGAGGAGCTGAGTAAAGAGAAAAGACACGCTAAATTTGAAGCTCGAGATTCGAGAAAGAGATTGACAAGAAACTCATACTAGTCAGCATCGAAGAAATCTAGAGAACATCACTACCATTCTACTGCTTCTGTAGGATATTATAATAGAGACAGAGGTACCCGACGCTCTAGTCCTAAACCTCAAGCTACACTTGTAACGAGTGTGGGTAGTGTTAGAGATGCCAAACCTGAGTGTAAGCATTGCAATAGACCATATTATGGTGATTGTCGAGTAAAGAGCGGAGTGTGTTTTATATGCGATTCTTTCGACCACTATCTTAGAGATTGCCCAGAGAAATCTGAGTGGTAGACCACGAGATTGAGCAATACTACTGCGAGAGGTAGACCACCTGGTAATCCTGAAAAATGTGAGTGGTAGCCGTGGTGTAGCGAAAGACTTTGCTGTAAGATCCAAGGCATGAGCACCAGCTAGGGCTTATACTATTTGCGATCGTGAGGATACTTCTGCTCCAGATGTTATTACCGGTACTTTCTCTATTTATGATACTGATGTAACTACTTTGATTGATCCGGGATCAACCCATTCGTATGTGTGCACGAATTTAGTGTCTAAGAAGAATTTACCTATTGATTCCACTAAATTCGTGGTTAAAGTATCAAACCCTCTAGGCCAGGATGTGCTAGTTGATAAAGTCTGCAAGACTTGTCCTTTAATGACTTGGGGTTACAGTTTTTCGGCTGATTTGATGCTATTACTGTTTAATGAATTCAATGTGATTTTTGGCATAGATTGGCTAACTCTGCACAATGCTGTTGTAAATTGTAGACAAAAGCTAATTGTATTAAAATGTCATAACAGTGAGACGCTTCGTGTTGAATCAGATGATCCGAGTGGGTTACCTATTGTGATATCAGCATGTCAGCACAAAAATATGTGGGAAAAGGTTGTAATACTTACCTTGCATATGTATTGGATACTAAAGTGTCTGAATCGAAGGCTTAATCAGTACCAGTGGTTTGCGAGTATCCCGATGTGTTTCCAGAGGAGTTACCTGGATTACAGCCGGTCAGAGAGGTTAAGTTTGCTATAGAGCTTATACTAGTAACATCACCGATATCGATAGAATCTTACAGAATGGCTCCTACCGAGTTAAAAAAGTTGAAAAATAGTTGGAAGAGTTGACAGATAGGGGTTTTGCTCGACCCAGTTTTTAACCTTGGGGTGCACCAGTTCTGTTCGTTAAGAAAAAGGACAGATCGATAAGGTTATGTATTGACTACCATCAGCTCAACAAGGTTACGATCAAGAATAAATATCCACTGCCTCAAATTGACGATTTGTTCGATCAGTTGAAAGGTGCCACAGTATTCTCGAAGATTGATCTCCGTTTTGATTACTATCAGCTACAAATGAAAGATACGAATGTGCCAAAAATTGCATTCAGAACTAGGTACGGACATTATGAATTTCTTTTGATGCCGTTTGATTTAACTAACACACCTGCAGTATTTATGGATTTGATGAATAGAATCTTCAGACCCTATTTAGACAGATTTGTTGTGGTATTTATTAATGATATTTTGATATATTCCCGAGACAAGACTGAACATGCCAAGCATCTGAGAATTGTTTTACAAACTGTGCGAGATAAATAATTATTTTTTAAATTTAGAAAATGCGAGTTTTGCCTCCGAGAAGCCAGTTTTTTGGGACATATAGTATCGACCAAAGGCATCAGAGTTGATCCGAGTAATTCAAGAAGGAAAAGTAATAGCTTATGCTTTTAGACAGTTAAAGCCGCACGAAAAGAACTATCCGACGCATGATTTAGAGTTGGCAACTATCTTGTTTGCATTGAAAATTTGGCGACACCATTTGTTCGGCGAAAAGTGTCACATATTTACCGATCACAAGAGTTTAAAGTATTTAATGTCGCAGAAAGATCTGAATTTGAGATAGCGCGATGGCTTGAGTTGTTAAAAGATTATGAGTTGATCCTTGATTATCATCCGGGAAAAGCAAACGTAGTTGCTGATGCTCTGAGCAAAATGTCCTTGTTTGCTCTGCGGATGATGAATACCTGACTATCATTATCTGATGATGGCTCGATCTTAGCCGAGTTAAAACCTAAACTGATGTGCTTACAGCAGATCTGCGAAGCTCAAAAATGTGATAGTGACTTGTTAGCTAAACGGGTACAGTGTGAGTCAACTCCTGATTCAGAATTTCAGATAGGACTCGATGATTGTTTGCTGTTCAGAGGTAGAGTTTGTGTACCGAATAATTCAGAGATTATATAGAACATTTTACACGATTTGAGATAATAAAATGTATAACGATTTGACCGAATAATCCATAGTGGTAGCTTGTCTGTTCATCCGGGAAGCAATAAAATGTATAACAATTTGAGAAAAATTTATTAGTGGCTGACAATGAAACGTGAGATTTCTAATTTTGTATCGAGATGTTTGATATGTTAGCAAGTTAAAGTTGAACATTAGGTACCTTCAGGGCTGCTACAGCCAGTGATGATACCGTAGTGGAAATTGGATAGAGTTACTATGGACTTTGTATCGGGGTTACCTCTATCTCTGAAAAGAAAGATGCCATTTGGATTATCGTTGACCGTTTGACAAAGTCCATACATTTTATTTCGATCTGTACAGATTTCTCCCTTGATAGATTAGCTGAGTTATATGTTTCTGAGATTGTTAGGTTACACGGAGTGCCAGTCTCCATTATTTTAGATAAAGATCCCTAGTTTACATCGTGATTCTGGAGAAAGTTATAAGAAGCTCTTGGTATGCAGTTGCATTTTAGCACTACATTTCACACTTAAACCGATGATCAGTCCAAGCGAGTAATTCAGATTCTCAAAGATATTCTTCGATGTTGTGTACTAGAGTTCGAAGGCAACTGGGAGAAATATTTACCATTGGTTGAATTCACGTATAATAATATTTTTTAGTCGAGCTTAAAGATGAAACTGTATGAGGCTCTGTACGGTCATAAATGCCGAACTCAGCTATACTGGACTAAAATTAGTGAGAAAAAGATACACAAGGTTGATTTGATTCGCGAGACTGAGGAAAAAGTGAAAGTAATCCAAGATATCTTGAAAGCAGCTTCAGATCGTCAGAAATCGTATGTAGATTTGAAACATAAAGATATAGAGTTCCAACTCGGTGATAGATTATTCTTGAAATTATCACCCTAGAAGAAAGTTCTTTAATTCGGTCGCAAAGGAAAGTTGAGTCCGTGATTTATTAGGCCGTATGAGATTACTGAAAGAATCGAACCTGTTGCATATAGATTAGCTTTATCGTCAGAACTTGAAAGAATTCATAATGTTTTTCACGTTTCTATGTTACAACAGTACCGATCTAACGCTTCACATGCTATCTCTCCGACAGATGTCGAGATTCAACCTAATATGTCGTACAGTGAAAAATTGTTCAGAATTCTGACCCGAGGGGTGAAAGAATTAAAAAACAAGAACATAGCTTTAGTAAAATTTTTTTGGAAATGACACAGAATAGAAGAAGCCTCCTAGGAACCTGAGGAATCAATGGGAAAGTAATATCCGAACCGCTTTTTGGTGAGATTTTCGGGGACAAAATTCCTTTAGGGGTGAGTTGTAACAGCCTGTTTTCAGTGAAATTAGAACAGTGGTTTCGGGACCACAAATTCAAAGTTAAAAAATTTATTTTATTATTATTTTATGGTCTAGAGCATGACAGTATATCAAATAAAAATTTCGTTAAGAAATTTTACTGTTTACATGCTTAATTTGATAAAAAGGAGTAAATCGCGTAAAGTGCAAAAGTGGAGTTCTAATATTTAAAGGTATTCAATAGCTATAGAACTTTAATCTGGAAGTCCTTATATGGTAATTAGACCATTTAACTTGAAAGTGGATGTACATGGCTTGGCAATTGTGTAATTATTAATGTTTTTAAAGGTAAAACTAGTAAAAAGGTAATTATATGTTAAATTAAATAAAACCAAAGTGAAGTATAAACTTTTTCTTCTTATTTTCAACTGAAAGTTGAAGAAAACAGAAACCATTATTGACCTAGGGTTCGGTTAGTCCTATTTTTTGATTGGTAAGTGATTTTTGTCCCGTTTTTAATGATTTTTACGTTTTCAGGATCGTTGTAACCTAATCTAGCTAGCCCGGGGACTAATTTGTGAAGCTATTAAACGATTAGGTTTTTACCATTAATGAATATATGTGAGTTTTGAAGTTTGATGATAGAATACGATTGGTTGTTGTTAGATAAACAACTTTTGAAAATGAATTTTTAGTGAAATTGTCAAATAGGGACTAAGTTGAAAAATAAAAAATATAATATGGTAAATTTGTGAATTTTTGAAAAGTTTGGGCTGCTATTAGTATGCATAAAAATCAGCTAGGCTTGAATAAGGGAAAAATTGCATAAATTTCATTTTCCGAGCCTAGGGACTAAATTACAACGAAATAAAAGTATAGGGAAAAAAGGTAACTTTGCCAAAAATGTGTGTTGGACTAAATTGAATGTGAATTATATTGAATTGGATTAAATTGATTAGTATAGATCCAGTCAGACCTTGTACAGAGTTAGATTGAGGCAAAGAGAAAATCTCGGATTAATTGCCTCCGTATCTATGTATACATGTCGAGGTAAGTTCGTGTAATTAAATTGTGTAATTATATGCTTTAATTGGATTATATGTATGTGATTTACATTATTTTCATATATGAATACTAATCGCATATCCGATCACGTACGATGATTTTCGAGTTCCGTCGAAACCTTAGGAATTCGTAGGATACAAATGACATGTCATCAGGGTTACCGATTCTCAGCTCGAGAGAGCTTACCGATATTTAGCTTGTATGAGTTTACCGTTTACAGCTTGTAAGAGCATACTTATTCAGAGCTCGTATGAGAATACATGTACATGAATTGATGGATTATAGTTCAGTACACCTTGTGTGTGCTACCCGAGTATCCAATGATATTCTAAATGGTTCAATAGGTACAATGTTGTTACAAGATTATATGCGTTCGACACGAACTACTACAGGTATTTACATGAAATAAATGGAAATGATGTTACATCATATATTGATATATTAAGCTGGGATATGATATGTTTACTTATCTAAATTGTGATAAAATTGTAACTTACAGGGCTGCTACGCGGCGTGGAACACAGGCATGTGAGGCTACATCGAAGGGTACATGGCCTAGCACACGGGCATGTGGCTTGGCCGTGTGACCAAGTCAGAGAGTTACACTGGCACGAGCACAGGCTGAGACACGGCCGTGTGTCTCTATTTTGAATGCCCACACGGCCTAAGACACGGGCGTGTCTCTTGGCCGTGTGACCCCTGCAGCTTTGAAAAATTTTAGTGTTTTCCTAAAAATTCTCTGAGTATCCGATTTAGTCCTGACTTGTTTCTAATGCATATTTTGGGCCTCGAGGGCTCGTGTAAGGGATAGTATGTATGTTGTTTTATTGATTTTTGACATGAATATTATTTGATATAAAATGTTTGAATTTTTTGTCCTTTTGAATTGTAAACTCCGTAATCCTCTGTAACCCTATTTTGACGATGGATTCAAGTTAGGGGTATTACAAAACTAGTGAGCCGGTTATGGATTGTATTGTAGCATCCCCAGATATTGGTGACATAAGCCCTGATGGGAAAGTTGATTCTGAAGAGCTTGTTGATGTACCAGACAAAGGAGTACCACCAATTGTCACTCATATGCCTTATATTCGACTCTCGAAATTGTGGACGCAACCAAAAGTATCGTCGCAACCGGATGTACTTCCACCTGTACCTTTTCCACAAAAAGTCAAGAGGAACGAAAATAATAAACAGTATTAGTAGTTTTTAGATACACTAAAAAAATACATGAAAACATTACTTTAGTGGACGCTCTAGTACAAATTCTAAGTTATGGGAAATTTATGAAAGACTTCTTATCCAATAAGGAAAAACTCACTGATGTTGAAACTATTGCACTCACTGAAGGCTGTAGTGCTGCCTTGGCAAACAAGTTGCCCCCTAAATTTAAAGATCCTAGAAGCTTTACCATTCTATGTTCGATTGGAAATCAATATTTGGGCAAATCTTTATGGGATTTAAGAGCTAGCATCAACCTCATGCCACTATTTACTTTTAGAAAGATGTGAATTGGTCATATGAAACCCACTGTAGTGACATTGCAACTGGCATATCGATCTTTAGCTCAACCTAAAGGGCAAATCAAAGATATTTTAGTTCGTGTTGATAAATTTATTTTTCTGGCTGATTTTTTCAAACTTGACTGTGAGGTAGACAAGAAGATTCCCATAATCTTGGGCGATCATTTTTAGCCATAGGTCGAACTCTCATTGATATTTATAATGGAGAACTCACCATGCGACTGAATGATAAGCAAGTTACTTTCTGTGTTTTTGAGTCTGTTCATCATAAGGATAAAGCAGAGTGTCATACTGTCTATGTGCTTGACAAATTTGATTGATGAAGAATTCAACAACCAAAGCATAGTCCTTGCTAAAAAATTTGCAGTGACATCGAGGCTGAATCCGTAGACAATTGTGATAGCACCGTTGAAGCTAGTACTGTTGATCAAGAATAGATGGAAAATTGAATCCTTAGACCTAGGAAATAGAACCATTCCAATTTTCAAACCATCAATTGAATAAGATCCCACTTTGGAATTAAAACCAACACCTCATCATCTTAAACACATCTTCTTGGGTGATCACAATACTCTTCCAGTTATTGTCTCTGCAACATTGGATAAAACACATGAAAAGAAATTGACTCACATTCTCAGGCAGCACAAACAAGCTATTGCCTGGAGTATTGCGGATATTCAAGGTATTATTCATTATTTTTGCATGCACAAAATCAAGTTAGAAGATGACGGCCAACAGTCAATTGAACCGCAAAGAAGGTTAAACGAGAAGATGAAGGAAGTGGTCAAGAAAGAAATCATAAAATGGCTGCGTGCAAGAATTATTTACTTGATTTCTGATAGCAAGTGGGTGAGTCCACTGTAATCCGTCCTGAAAAAGAGTGGCATCACAGTGGTTCGCAATGATACGGATGAATTACTACTAACACGCATCCCCACGGGGTGGCGAGTTTGCATGGACTATCATAAATTAAATACAGCCATAACGAAGGATCATTTTCCACTTCCCTTCATTGACCAAATGTTAGATCGGCTTGCTGGAAAAGCTTATTATTGCTTCCTAGACGGTTTTTCTGGGTACAACCAAATTTCTATTGCACTGGATGATTAGGAGAAAACAACTTTCACCTGCCCCTTTGGTACTTTGGCTTTTCGTCGTATGCTTTTCGTTCTTTGGAATTCACCAGCCAAATTTCAAAGGTGTATGATGGCAATATTCTCAGATATAATCGAAGACTCTTGAGAGGTTTTTGTGGATGACTTTTCAGTTTATGGGAATGATTTTGATCATTGCGCTGACAATTTGGATAAAGTACTGAAGCGACATGAGGACACTCATCTTGTATTGAATTGAGAAAAATGTCATTTTATGGCAATTGAAGGCATTATGTTGGGCCATCGCATCTCTAATCAGGGTATTCAAGTAGATAAAGCTAAGGTGGAATCATCGAGAAATTACCCCTACCGACAAATGTGAAAGGTATTCGTAGCTTTCTTGGACATGCAGGATTTTACCGATAGTTTATTAGGGATTTTTCAAAAATTACAAAACCATTGTGCCCATTGCTAGAACTGAATCAAAAATTTTTCTTTAAAGAGGCATGTTTGGATGCCTTTATTCAGTTAAAGAAGTAGCTGGTCAATGCAGCCATTGTCGTTGCAAATAATTGGTTTCAACCTTTTGAAGTCATGTGCGATGCAAGTGATTTCACCGTGGGTGCAGTGCTAGGACATTGCTAGGGAAAAATATTTCACGCCATCTATTATGCTAGCAAAACTCTTACAGAAGCTCAACTCAATTATACCACCATAGAGAAAGAATTGTTGGCTATAGTCTTTGCCTTTGACAAGTTTCACTCTTATCTTGTCAGCGTAAAAGTTACGGTATTCACTAATCATTTTGCGTTGCGATATCTCTTTGTGAAAAAAGATGCCGAACCAAGATTGATATGATGGATTTTATTGTTGCAAGAATTTGACATTGAGATAAAAGACCATAAATGGGTCAGAGAATCAAGTTGCCAATCATTTGTCTAGATTGGTAGTTGGCAACAAAGACGGGAAAAATACTTCCAATTGTCGACTATCCCAAATGAAATGTTATTCACTGTCGATGTAACTCCTTGGTATGCAGATTTAGTTAATTACTTGGTGTGTGGTAAGCTCCCATTTGAGTATCAAGGGCCATAAAAAAGAAAGATTTCATCATGACGTAGTGAAGTACCATTAGAATGAGTCGTATTTTTTTAGGTATGCAATGACAACATCATTCGGCGTTGCTTTCGGGAAGAAGAAATACTTTCAATCCTGTAGCACTGTCGTGATGCTCCTTGTGGAGACCATTTCAATGGTATGAGAATTGCTGTTAAGGTTTTACAATCAGGATTCTATTGGTCATCATTGTTCAGAGATGCTCATAATTTTGTGAATCAATACGATAAATGTCAATGCACCGGTTCTATTTCTCGATGTAATGAAATGTTGCAACAGCCAATTATGGAAGTTGAATTGTTCGATGTTTGGGGAATGGATTTTGTAGGACCATTTCCAAGTTCATTTAGAAATCTTTATATATTAGTCACTTTTGATGATGTCTCGAAGTGGGTGGAGGCTATTGCTAACCCAACGGATGATGCAAGGATAGTGCTCAATTTTTTTTACAAGCATATACTCACCTGTTTTGGCACACCAAAGGTCTTGATTACTGATCAGGGTACACATTTCCATTGCAACCAAGTGGTAGCCGCATTAAAGAGATATGGAGTCAATCACAGAATTGCAACTACTTATCATCCACAAACCAATGGACAAGCTGAGGTTTCAAATAGAAAAATTAAGAATATTCTTGAGAAGGTTGTGAATCCTTTGACAAAAGATTGGTCTTCCTAATTGGATGATGTCTATGGGCATTGCGGACAACATATAAAACTCTATTGGGAATGTCACCATACCAATTGGTTTTTGGGAAAGCATGTAACTTTCCAATTGAACTAGAACACAAAACGATGTGGGCAATTAAGCAAGTGAACATGGACTATGAAGATACTGGATAGAAAAGGTTGTTGGACATCACCGAGCTAGAGGAGATTCAAAGAAATGCTTATGAAAATGCTGTGATTTATAAGGAAAAGACCAAACGATGGCATGACAAAATTATTTTGCAACGACAATTTACCACAAGTCAACAGGTTTTATTATTCAGTTCTCGACTTAAATTGCACCCAGGTAAATTGAGTTCACGTTGGTCTGGACCGTTCGAAGTTGTCGACGTATTTCCCCATGGTGCAGTCACAATTCAAGATTTATGTGATGCATACCATTTCAAAGTCAATGGGCAGAGATTGAAACACTATTTTTGAAATAAATATCAAGAGTAGACAGAGACCATTAATTTGGTCCAAACATTTTAAATTTTTAATTCCATGATTTCATCTTATTTTATTCGTATTTTGTAGAGCTTGTTTTCTTTCCTTTTTGCAGAATAATAAGGTACCAATGTCGACACAACAAGATTCAGTTGTCAACGCATTCCGTACCACTATGTTACTATTAATTAGAATTAAGGGAACTTCAATCTTCACCATTAGATCAAAAACCACCCAGCCGTCTGGTTTGTTTGAGCAAGCGCAATTCTTATTGGACATCATTCTTCCCACTAGTTTTGTATCTCTCCACAAAATATCACAACTCTACATCTTCCTCTTTCACTCCCTATAAAGGCTACACCACTGTGTTGACTGCAAAGCATCCAAGCAACCATTTTTATTCTTTTTCCGTACTCAAGATCCCACCTTTTTCACTTAAAATTGCCTTCCCTCCACAAAAGATGGTAAGAACAAGACATTTGACCAAGAAAGCCAACAAATCTACTAAAGAACCTGTGTCCTCCCCCACCACAGTTCATGAGTTAGAATCCCCCAGGCAAGTGCAGAAAAAAGAAACAGTAATCTTTTTGAATAAAGCGGCAAGGAAAGATTTCAAGACAACATATTGTGCCAAAATTTTCACCCTGAATAGGGCATTTCCCTATCATAACAACAGGAGTTGGGCAAACAAATTCACTGAACCATTTCTAAACTGAAATGGGGAAATTTCTGCGCGCACCTTGGAAGCTATTCCCCTTCCCTAGTACGTGAATTCTATGCCAACCACTATGACCAAGATTTATAATTTTTTTTGTTTGTGAAGGTCTACTCCCATGGGATGCCAACACAAACAATGAGTTGTATAACCTTACGGTCGATGTCAACGAACACTCCAATTTGTTTACATAAGTGATGGACGAGAAAAGGGACCTGCTCATATAGGATTTGTGTATTGAAGGAGCACGGTGGACAGGGTCGTATCCAAAGAATTTTACAATTCACTGCCATTTGTTAACATTGAACAGAAAAATATGGTTTCACTTTGTTAACTGCAGACTACTGCCACTTACCCACAGCACTATCGTCAACCTTGACAAAATGAGTCTGATACATTCCATTATCAAAGGTATAAAAATTGATGTAGGCACAATTCTCCATCGAGAAATTGCTGAATGCGCCGCTAGGCAGACCGACATTTTGGTTTTCCCATCATTAGTAATGTCACTATGTCGGCAGAAAGGCATTGGGCCCCGGAAAGATGAAGAAATCATGGATAATAATGGTCAAATTAATAAAACCTCTATCAAAAGGATGACTCGTGGCACAGAAACACTAATACTGAAAGAGGCAGGAACCAGCAAGACAAAGAAGGGAAAAGCTAAAGCCGAAAGTAAAGGAACAACCCTACATACAGAGACATCCTTATGGCGTAAGATTAAAGATGTTGAGAAAATGGTTACTTCCATCAGAAATAGGCAAATCAAACTTGTTGCTACAATTGAGGGTACAGAGAACTCTTAGAATTTGTTTTATGCTTATATTAAAAACTGGAACAGTTCCATTGTAGCCATATTAAGCCAATCGAGCCCATCCCCAATACCAGACTTCCTAGTGTTTCCACCAATCATTCGAAATTATGAGCATTCATTTGCAAATGATGACTTCCAAGACCGATCGGTGGCATCTCTTTCCATCTTACAAGTCTCTGGTAATGACAAAGATGAAGAAACCAGGGGCATTGAGGAATGTCTATGCAAGATTGATAGCTTGTTCGAGGATGGTATTTTTGTAGATCAAGAGGACACTATTGTTGAGAAGGAAATTGATGTTGCAGAAGAAGAAGTTGTTGTCAAAGCAGAAGTTTTTGCTAAAGAAGAAAAAGTTGCTGAAAATGAGAAAGAGAAAGAAGAAGATTTTGTTGAAAAGGTTGTCATCGCACCCGGATCTATGGGAGCAAATATTGATAATTTGGAGAAAACTGGAGTGAGACCAGTAGAAGTTTCTAAGGTCACTAATAAGGAGCAATGCAATTCATGGGCAATAGTGGTCTACACTGGAGAAAACAGCAGTCAATGATGATGGGGCTAACCCAGAAACTGAGGAGCAATCCGTAGACTGCACAAAGCCTAAAGAAAAGAAAAGGAATCACTCTAAGTATAAAAAAAAGGAGGAGGAGAAAATGAGGAGAAAGAAACATCATGCAGCCACATCGTCGGCTGCGGATAACTGAGTTAGTTTGTTTTAGGCTTAAGTTATAGTAGTCATGCATTTCATGTAGCTGTAGGTTTTATTTTGATAGGTATACATTGTCATTGTATTTTCATTTTCATTACATATTCATGTCAGTGCATTGGGGACAGTGTAATCTTTAATTTTTTTTTTGAACCACGCAAGGTTTATGCACAATTATTCAAAAAAATTTGTTATATTGATGCTTAATTCTTGGATCATGTGAATTGTCAATAAATGAGTTGGATAAATTATACTAAATGTTGTATCTTCAATACATTGATGAATGATTTAGGTTGCATTAGTAATAAATTACTAGTAGCATTCCTTGAATCTTGAATGAAACTGCCTTTTTTAGCTGCCTATATATATAGATAGTTATAAATAAGACACACTCTAAAGTGGGTGTATTGTGGAGTATTAAAAAGGGAACACTCCAATACAAGTGTTAGAAAAATGAACCTGGCCTAAGGTCGTCGCTACATGAGTGTGTGTTGATGCAATTACGTACTCCCTGAGGGTTTGTTGCATTCCATCGTTACTTCCCAGGAACAAGGGTACAATAATGCAATGATATCCTTATTCCGAAAAAAATAATAAATTTATATTATTCTACAATAAATGTTGTTTTGGTAGATAGAATTTGAGGTTTGAAACATGGTGCTGGCATTAATGAATGTGAATATTCTTTCATCTGAATGTGACTCATTCATTGGGATTTTAGGTGATTCAAGTTGCTAGAATGTTCATTTTCCTTACTTAGTAATGTTTTGCTACCTTACTGGCTTCTGCTTTACTTGAGGACAAGTAAAAATTAAAGTTTGGTGGTGTGTGATAGCACTAAAAAGAACATCAGTTTTCCCCCTACTTATTGGTTAAATTGTTCCATTTAGTTACCCTTAGAATACATTTTAGCATGTTCAGTTTAGTAAATTGCATTTTATAACTCAATGAATCATAGTATATTTTATACTTAATTTTTCTCTCTTATTGCATCAATGTCACTGAATGAGTTAATTCCAGATTGCGTCTGAAATTGTTGCTGTAGTCGATAGATGTTTGCAATGTCGCTGCATGAGTTAATTCCAGATTGCATCCAGAATTGTCACCGCAGTTGACAACTATTTGATAAGAGGCAACCATGTGTGAACTATCCAGTTCGATGAAACTACCCTGTACGAAAAAGACAGAAGAATCCTGAGGGAAGAACACCTGTACTGTTAAGGAAAACATAAAAGGATAACATGAGAAGAATGAATGAAGGATTTTTTACTAGACCACCATTCTCTTACCCTAGTTTGAAGCTTGCGGCCATGGCAACTTAAGCCTCCTTTGGGTGAGCCAATGTGAAGACTGATGTAGATCCACTCCTGACAAGGGGAAATGGAGAGATTCAATCGAGTAGCCTAGGAATAGTATTCTCCATTCTATTCTTTCTAATTTCTTTGAAAACGCTAGTGATTAATCTATATTTTCTACTGTATGGAAGTACAATGAATGCTTTGTTAAATGTTATCTTATTAAATCTTATTTTTATTGTTTAATCTTGGGGGTTTGAATGTTCTAAACACGAAAGTGTTATTGTAGTCACTAACACTGGAAGGTGTAGTGACAATTTGAGCTAATAAGCATTTCAACGGAAGTTGAGTAAGGACTACAGGAATGTAGTTCACTTGTTCGTAATAGTGCCATATTGCCATCATCAGAAGGTGAGGTTAATATGCATGGTAAAGTCCCAGATTAAGTAAAAGAGTGACATTTGGTAAGATATTCATTAAATTTTATTGCATCGACAATCACCTATCTTTTATACCTTGTGAGTACTTAGTATACTGCTGAAGATTCATGTTGGGGATCCCAATTTATCTATAGCATACTTTATCTTATTATTTTTACATTATTACGTCGACAACTATACTCACAATTTATCTCGTTTCTATCTAGTTATTGAACCGACATTAATAGACAAAAGACAACCAACCATGTGGGATCGATATCTGATAGACTCACATCTGTCTATTATACTTACATCGACAGTGTACGCTTGCATATTTTTGTTGTAAAGTTTACAGCCGATCAGACATGAAACAATATTTGTAATTTTTATATTTATTTAAGGGAGTAATTAATATTGAATTTGTTTAAATAGAAACTTGGTGGTATACTTCAAAACTGATTTCTAAAGATAGGTATTATGGATATTGTTTTGATTTGATGATTTTAATATGAAATATGCATAAAATTTTATTTATTTATTATTTTTAATGGAAAGAAAATTATATTTAAAGCTTACTTTAGTAAATGAGATCCTATAACATCCCTTTACCTGACCCAATCGTCGGGTTCAAGAAATGGGATGTCACATTCGTTGCTGCAGCTACTACATTAAAATTCACAATCAATCAATCAAACATTCAATCATGTAACCTCCCAAATCCAGCCTAAACATTATGATCAAATCCCGAAGGTTACATTAGCCACCGAAATAGTCAAGTAAAAACGTCTGGTTGAAAAATCGTTGTTTTGTTCAATTTTTAGAAAATTTAGCGTGGTTGAATAAAGTTTGTTAAAAACACTAGTATGTTAGGTCATCTATAATTTAGGTTCAATTTATGAGAAGATCGATTAGTTTGAAAAAACCCTTAGTTGACTTTATCTATAACCTTTTAAAAACCTCATTTTACAGTTAGGCAGCGGAAAAGTTGTTGCATTCAATTTTGTATAAAATCCATATTTTAAGTTATGTTAGATTTGTTATTAAGTTTGTTCAGTTTTCATCCAAATATTTCATGCATGCAAAATCTCAAATAAAAATCACCCATACCACAGTCGATACTTAATAAATTTTATAATCCACAAATAAAACCAAAATAAATAATTTCAAATTTAAAAATACTTCATTATGAGAAAATTCGAGATGAGACCTTTGTATGCCAAGTTCGATCCTAATCTTACGGGTTAATTGTTAGGAGTAAACTAGGGGGTGAACTTAACAAGCTCAGTGCGAGTCTAAGCAAAAATAAGCATACAATCAGTCACTGATGCATGAAAATAGCATACAACTCATGCAATTTACCATGGCATATCAACATATGTATATGACATGCTCAATGATATAGTGCAATATTCCTACCCATCCATCCGTTAAACACCATGAGTTCCTCAAAACTCATCATAGACAAGATTCCAGTAGGATGTAATGAGTCGCCAATACTCCACAATACTCCCAGGTGCAGTATAATGACTAACCAATATTGCGGATAAATTGCCAGCTCCATGGAACTCTTCCATCACCCAATCAATACCCAAACTCATACAATGCAATATGGCATATCAATCATGTAGCATATCATGCTATTTGGTAATTGTACCAATATCAATGGCATGCTTATCATGCTTTCAGTTTAATAATTTTAGTAGCAGGCTTATCATGCTTCCGGTTTAAGAATCTCAGTGGCATGCTTAATCATGCATTCATTAATATTATCATGTCACAAAGATCAGAAAACACATTAAAAGTAATTACGTTCGGCACCCACACAATCATTTCATCTCAATTAATGCCTTTAAGCATTCGACCACTACCTCTTTTTAGTACTTACCTTAATCGACAACTTTTAATCCACTCGTGACCGTTCGGCCACACACAAATCAACATGTATTTTGGTTTATCATGCATATAACATTATTAAATATAGTCAATTAAACACCCAAAGGTTAAACCCGCTCTTGATTTACACGAATCTGATGCAGTAACGTAACTGCAACTTCTACAACTTAGATCTAGACAGCTTTAGATTGAATTTTATTTTGATATATAACGAAGACATGAACAAGTTTCGATGTCACTATTGATTCATGATGTTCGGATTAGGTCATTGAATCAAAATAACACTCAAAAGTTAGTATAGAATGTTTTGCTACGGCACTAGTAACATTCAGCCAAATCATAAAATAAAGGAAGAAGGAAATGAGATAAGATCAGATCGAAAGAAAAACTACTTACTCTATTGGAACAATAGATTTAAAGAACCAATGAAAAATCCAAGCAGTATAGATGAATTTGGCCAGAGTAATCAATAATTCGGCAAGAAGAAAAAGAAGAAGAAGAGAAAACAAAGGGGCGACACAAGGGTGAAAAGAAAATAAGGAAAGAAAAGGGGGGAAAAGGAAGGAAAATTGAGAGAAAATAGAAAGGGATGGGACAAAATTAGGGGAAAAGATTAGGAAAAAGATGGAAAAAAGCTCAACATAAAAAATAGTTTAACCTCTTTTAAAAAACTGATAACCTTTTGATAATTCAAATAAAGTCTTTGAATATTCGAGTTAATTAGATTTTCCAGTGTTTGAGTCAGACTAAAATTTGAAAATTTGCTAGGGGTGAACGACACAGGCTTTAAAAAAGAATTTACAAGCAAGGGGAATCAATCTCGCGTCACACAGATGATTTCACTAAAACTTAACCCCTAGGTCAATAACTTATTTAAATCTAAACTTATTTCCAATTGCTTAACTTTAAGGCATGTACAAGTAGGAAAGGAGCGTAAGAAATGTATTAATAAGATATGCAACACCAATGGGAATTGAACTCATGACCTCTTGAAGCATTAACAGTTTCTTAACCAACTACTCCACTTCAAGCTTTTCATCAACCCTTGAGTTTCCAAAAGCACTAAGCAGGCCAAACTACAGGCAATAGCCCAAACAACAACAAATAAATTTTCAACACAACAATTTTTCCTGAAAAATTTTAACCCTTAGATTAGGGCATCACAAATCATGTCATAATCACATTCACATTATGATGCCCAATTAAATTTGAGCTTATTCAAGCTTACGAAAGCTCTTTTGTAAACCAAAACATGAAATAGGACCAAATTGTAGAGTTTTCAAAGTTTCAAACCAAGTATCGATATCCTTATTAGATATTGATACCATTTCTAACCTTTAAGTTTCAAAAAATCAATTTAAATCAAAAGTTATCAATATTAGTCACAAGGTATTGATACTTTTCTTTAAGTATCAACACCAAACTCTAGTATCAATATTGTTTTTACATTCTGTTTTGCAAAAGTTTAAAACGAAGTTCAATAATATCAATACTCGATATAGAGTATCGATACTTTAGTCCGGTATCTATAACATTTAAGGTTTATAATTTTAAAAAAAATTGACTAAAAATAGAAAGCATTGATACCTTCACCCATGGTATTAATACCACAGTACCAAATATGTCAAAAAAAATCATTCCATTTTGGTCTCTTTTCATGCCTAAACCAAAACAAAATCAATTGGTGCCAATACATACACTTAAACCTGCATATAAATAGCTCAAATCATTCCTAAATTTTCTATTCAACCATTTCTCTATCATTTAAACATTCTTTCATTCAATTATGCACATAATCACATCTTTTCCAAGTTGTAAGTTCTCAAACATTCACATTTGTACAATCATTCATTTCCATCACTTTAATTCATTTCCATCACTTTAACCATGCAATTTAACTTCTAAATTGATAATCATATGATGCGTATGTGGCTTTAAATGTTACTAAGCATACACAAACTTATATACAACCTTATAATCATCCAAAATCAAATATTTAGGAAAGTTTAAACCAAAATTATCATTCAAAAGTAAACACAACCATTAACTCCTATGTACATGCCACATAACTGAATAAAGTGAATAAAATACTATCAAACCGGTATTGGGATAGTGTGAGCTTCTCGACAATCAATGATCTATCGTAATTTGATACGTCAAATTAGACTCTTCATCACACTTAAAAAGCTTATTCTCAAGCAAATTAGGTGTCTTTTCTTTACTTTTGTTGATTTTTAATTTTGTTGTTAATAAATTTTTTTGTTAGTTTTATGCCATTTTTAGACCCGAATTGACCAATGGTGCCGTGGGGAACCTAACAATGAGATTGAAGTTTAGGGAGTTCATAATGGCCCAAATTGGAAGAAAACATCACTTATAAGGGGGTATTACGATATTGAGGCATGAAAGTCGTGATATCCCTAATAGTGTTAAAGTGAAGAAAATTGAGGCCAACTATAGATTCTAAGTAATGGGTATCGCGATATCGAGACCCCCTAAGACTCCCAATCTCAAGACTATTATGGATATTGCGATATCGTGCCTAACGATAGGCCCGTTCTTGACATTTTTCGGACCCTAGGTGAAATAATAAATAGGGCCACTTTTAAAAGAATTATATAATGTAATACAATAAAATAAAAATAAATACTAGTAATCTCTTTAAGATAATACGTTTTATGACATTAAGCGAATAAGAAATTTTCTAATAGAATTTAAAAAAAATATATTTTCATTCAATCTCCTCCTATGTCATCAACTACAAAAACACAAAAAAATGGGCTCTACAAGCATTCCAAGATGCAAAATCATTAATGATAACATCAACATCAATGCTTTCGAAAAAAATCCTTCTTGATTGATAAAATTGCTAGAACATTGAACCATTCTTCTGACACTGATGACCTCAAGTAGGTTTTAATTAACTTTAGCTTTGAAAAACTTTTTCCAGTTGATTCCATAGTCAAAGGGACTGCTAAAAAAATTCTATAAGTAATTGAAACATTAATATAGCAATCTGCATGTTAGAGTTAAGTGACTTGAATCATTGTTAAAATAAAATACAGTGGTAAAATAAAGTAAAAGTAAAAGTAAAATTCATATAGAAAAATAATTCTTTTATTTCACATTGATTAGAATAAGGTTTTTCAACCTTACTATACTTCATCTATTTGACATGGATTAGAATAAGGTTTTTTCAACCTATAAATAGATGTAGCCTAAACTCTTCTTATATCATTCAAATTCGATAGTAGTGAATTTTCTTCTCCTCTACCATAGTTCTTTTCCCGAAAGGGTTTCCACGTAGAATTTGTGTGTTCTTATTTTTCTTTCCTTTTGTTTTGCGAACGTTCTATATTGCTATTATCGACATTGGTTTCTACAAATTGGTATCAAGAGCTTTTTGAGTTGCTTGTCTCGATCACAGTAATAGTGACATTGAAGTATGATATTCTGCTATTAGATCGCAACACCAGATTTGTATTGTGGCAGATAAAGATGCAGACAGTTCTTGCGTAAACGGATTTAGAGGATGCCCTGCTAGGGAAAGATAAGATGCCTTTGACATTGATGGAGGAAGAGAAGAAGCGTAAAGATCAAAAAGCTTTAGTGTAATTACATCTGCATTTGTCGAATGAAATTCTACAGGACGTGATGAAGGAGAAGACTGTCGCTGCATTATGGGCAAAGCTTCAACAACTATGCATTTCGAAAACCCTAACTAGTAAGTTGTATATAAAGAAGCGTCTTTTATGCTCATTGTTTGGAGGAAGGTGTGTCTGTGCACGAACACTTAACTGTGTTTAAAGAAATTCTCTCAGACCTAGAGGCTATGGAGGTTCAGTATGATAAAGAAAATTTAGGATTAATTCTACTTTGTTAATTTCTCCCGTCTTATTCAACCATTAGAGATACGATTTTGTATAGCCGCGAATCTCTCACAGTTGATGAAGTCTATGCTTCCTTAACCTTGTATGACAAGATGAAGCATCTTATGGTTGGATCCGACTCTTAGGGAGAAAGTCTAATTGTTTATGAGAGACAAGAACGAAATACTGATGATAATTATGGAAGGACATAGGAACGAAATGCTCATAGTAAATCTAAGGGTATATCGAGATCTTCAAACAAAGGTAAAATCTGTAACATTTGTAAGAATAAAGGACACATTAAATCTAAGTGATATAAGTTGCAGAAAAAGATCAAAAGGGAGGTTGCAAATCAAAAGGGAAACAACCAAAACAATCTAGTGAAGCTAATGTTGTAGAATACTACAGCAATAGTGAACTCCTAGTTGCTTCTACCGACAACTCTAAAGTGAACAAGGAGTGGATCCTTGATCCTGGTTGCACCTTCCATATAAGTATCAATCGGGATTGGTTTACAAAATATGAAATTGTGTCTAAAGGTGTTATTTTGATAGGAAATAATTCTTCATGTAAAATCACAAGTGTTGGAACGATCAAAATTAAGATGTTCGATAGAGTCATTAAAACACTTAGTGGTGTATGACATGTACCATAATTAAAGAGAAATTTGATTTTGTTGAGTACTCTTGATTTAAAAGGGCACAAGTACACAACTGAAAGTAGGGTTCTAAATATTAGCAAGGGTTTCCTCGTTGTAATGAAAGGGCAGAGAAAGACTGTCAAGTTATAAGTGTTGCAAGGTTCAACTATTACTGGTGATGCAGTTGTCGCTTCCTCTTCCTTATCAGATGATGATGTTACTAGACAAGGCATTTGTAAACTGAAGTTCTATGACCACTGTATTTTTGGGAAGCATAAGAGAATCCAGTTCACTAAAGGAATCCAAAGCATGAAGGAAACGCTAGATTATATTCATTTTGATATTTGGGGACCATCTAGAGTGCCCTCGAGGGGTGGAGCTAATTATATGCTGACGATCATTAACAATTTTTCTAGAAAAATTTGGACATTCTTCTTAAAGCAAAAAAGTGACATGTTTCCCGCATTTAAGGCTTGGAAAAATATGATCGAAAAGCGGAAAGAAAAATAGATAAAACACTTTCGTACATATAATGACTTGGAATTTTGTTATGATGAGTTTAATGAATAGTGTAAATCAGAAAGACTCATGAGACACTTGACAGTTCATTATACTCTACAGCAAAACGGAATTGCAGAACAGATGAATAGAACAATTATGGAAAAGGTTCAAAGTTTTTTCTTGAATGCTTGTTTACTGAAGTCGTTTTGGGCTGAAGCGGCCTCCACTACATTTTTTTGATTAACCGATCTCCATCCATAGCCATTGAGAAAAAGACTCCACAAGAGGTATGCTCTGATAAGCCTGCTGATTATCCTGATTTGAAGATTTTTGGGTGTCCTGCATCTGCTCATGTTGATAATGGGAAATTGGAACCTAGATACATTAAATTTGTTTTTCTTCATTAAAATATTGGTGTTAAAGGGTATAAGTTATTGTGTCCTGAAAATAGAAAAGTTGTGATTAGCAGAGATGTTTTTTTTTTTGAAACCGCTATGCTACCTAACTTATCTCTTAAAGACTCTTCCAATAAAGACCAGTAAAAGTAGGTGGAGCTTCAGATTGATCTAGGATCTACAATAGAGTCTACTTCTCAAGTTCGTACAGAAACTCAGAGTAGAGTTGCTTCTTCACCACAATATTCTATTATCAAGAATAGACCTAGAAGAGAAATAAACCTCCAAAGAGGTATGTAGGGGATAATCTAGATGCTTATGCTTTAAATCTGGCTGAAGATATAGATGCAAATCAAAAGTCATCTACTTATTCCGAGGCAGTTAGCTGTGAAGATTCATGAAACTAGATGATTATCATGCAAAAAGGAGATAGAATTGCTCCATAATAAAGAACATGGGATCTAGTGAAGCTTCCTAAAGGTAAAAAGGTTGCTCATTGTAAATGGGTGTTCAAAAAGAAAGAAGGAAGTCCAGGAGTTGAAAAACCCAGATATAAAGCAAGGCTGGTTGTAAAAGGCTATAGTTGGATTCCAAGTGTAGACTTTACAGATGCGTTTTCTACAATTGTGAGGCATAGTTCGAATCGAGCCTTCTTGGTATTGTGGTCATGTATGGTTTGGAGCTTGAGTAGTTAGATGTAAAAATAGTGTTATTGCATCAAGAACTTAAGGAAGATATTTACATGCAACAACCAGATGGTTTTACAGCCTCAGAAAAGGAGGACTATGTTTTCTTTTGAAAAAGTCCCTTTATGGTTTGAAACAGTCACCAAGGTAGTGGTACAAAAGGTTTGATTCTTTTATGACTACTCATGATTTCAAAAGAAGAAGCTTTGATAGTTGTGTTTATTTAAAAAAATAGTGATGGTTCTTTTGTGTATCTACTCCTCTATGTTGATGAAATGTTGATAACAACCAAAGATAAATGATAGATAAGAAAAGTCAACGCCCAACTTAGTAAAGAATTTGAAATGAAAAATTTGGGAGCAACAAAGAAGATACTTGGGATGGAGATTCTCAGAGATAGAAAAACATGTTAAACTGTACCTAAGTTAGAAAGGGTACATTGAGAAAGTTCTCTGCAGGTTCAATATGCAGAATGCCAAGCCTATTAGTACTCTATTAGTAGCCCACTTTAGACTTTCATCGGCTTTGTCTCCGCAATCAGATGATGAGATTGAATACATGTCATGTGTTCCATATTCTAGTGTAGTGGGATTTCTCATGTATGTTATGGTTTGCTCACGTCCAGATTTATCATATGCAGTTAATGCAGTTAGTAGGTACATGACAAATCCTGGTAAAGAACACTGGAAGGCAATTCAGTGGATTTTCAGTTACTTACGAGGTACTACTAGTGATTGCTTATAGTTTTGAAGAATTAGAGATCGATTCATTGGGTATGTTGATTCTAATTTTGTTGGAGACCTTGATAAAAGAAGATTTCTCACAGGGGTATGTCTTTACAATTGGGGGTTGCGCAATCAGTTGGAAAGTCACTTTGCAAACTACAATTACTTTGCCTATTACTGAAGTTGAGTACATGGTGATTATTAAGGCTTGTAAAGAAGCTATTTGGTTAAAGGGACTTTTTGATGAACTCAGTAAAGACCTTCAGATTAGTACAGTGTTTTGTGATAGTCAGAGTGTCATATTCCTTACGAAAGATCAAATATTTCATGAGAGAATAAAGCATATTGATGTTCAGTATCATTTTATGCGTGATATTATTGCTCGTGGAGATATTGTTGTGAGCAAAGTTAGTACTCATGATAATCCTGCAAATATGATAACTAAATCACTTCTTATAACCAAGTTTGAGCATTTCTTGGACTTGGTTGGTGTTCTTTGTTGAAGAACACCCCTTAAGGGGTTTCGTGGAAGAGGAGACCTTGTCCATTGAGAGTTCGTGGTAAAGAACTTATTCGTTGAGAATTCGTGTCAAGGTGGAGATTGTTAGACTTGAGTAACTCGAATCCTTATTAAAATAAAATATAGTGGTAAGATAAAATAAAAGTAAAATTCATATAGAACTATACTTCTTTTATTTTACATTGATTAGAATAAGGTTTTTCAACCTTACTACACTTCATCTATTTGACATTGATCAGAATAAAGTTTTTTCAACCTATAAATAGATGTAGTCTAAACTCCTCTTGTATCATTCGAATTCGACATTAGTGAATTTTCTTCTCCTCTGCCTATGGTTTTTTTCTTGAAGGGGTTTTCATATAAAATTTGTGTGTTCTTATTATTATTATTTTTTGCTTTGCCATCATTTTATATTGACATTATCGATATTAGTTTCTACACTACAAATTTGACAAACTCAAGAATTTCAATTGTTGACATTAATTCATTTGGTAAAGTAAATTGCAACACTTTCAATTCAGAGAAAAGATCATTTAAATCAACATCTAATAAATCGGAGTGAAAAGTAGCACAACATTCTCTCAATTCCTTTTCATCCAATGAGTTTAACTTGTTTGGCTCAAACAAAAACCCAAAACTACTTTCAAATGTTTTTAGTTGCTCAAATCTGCTCTTCAAAGAAGTAATTGCCATGTCTACAATAACTAAAAAAATCAACTCTAAATAATTCATCAGCGGAATGAATTTGTTCATCCTCTTGGTTATTCACATCAATTTTTTTCTAATAACATGATGCTTTGTTGGAAGGGTAGGCTCTACATTTATATCAAGAGCAATACTTTTAGTAATATTCATACAAGAAGTAAAGCCTTCATCTCTATACTTTTTAAAATATGACAATACACCTTTTAATTGCTTTATGGTGGTGTCAATACACAGACTTAGATTCCAATTTCTTGCTCACCATATTTATAACAAATAAAATTTCATACCAAGAAAACTCAAAACTCTCAAGTGCATTGACCAAACTCTCCACTTCCGTCTTTGACTTTGCATCATCATAAGATTTATATAATTCTAGCAAAGCCAATCTTATTTGGGGAGTTTGAAATCTAATAGCTTTAACACTTTTAATCCGACTCTTCCGACGAGTAGTAGATAAAAATTTCACAGTTAATTTAAGGACATTGTCAAGCAAAATTTTCCATCTTTTCGTAAAACCCGAAAATAATGAATATTTGCGTTGAATAATTCCAAAAAAATGAAATATCTCTAATGTAAGAATGTTCCATATCACTAAGAGTAAGATTCAAACTATGACAATCACAAGGCATATATAATGCTCTTGAGTTTATTTCAAGAAATCATTTTTGAACACCTTGGTGCTTCCCTTTCATATTGGAAACATTATCATAACCCTGACCCTTTACATCATCAACATTAAGATCGAAATACTTCAAAACATTTTGTAATTCATTAAAAAGTCTCAATCCAGATGTATTATCCACCTTTAAAAACTCTAAAAAGTACTTTGAAATTTTTATTTTATTAGTTGACATATTCACACATCGTACTATTAGAGTCATTTTTTCTTGATGACCAATAGTAGGGGTACAATCAAGAATTATAGAAAAATCTTTTGCCTCTTTGATGATATTAGTTATAGAACTTTTAACATTATCGGGCAGAAGGGAAATTCATTCATTTCGAACTTTATGCCTAAGATAATGTAATGAATTTTATGGTTTTGAATGCACCTAACATGATCTTGCATTATCACATTGAATTCCGCAATCATTTCAATTAATCCCAGGAAATTACCATTTCTATCTTGATAGAGTTTTTCATTGGATCCTCGAAAAGCCAAATTATGAGTTGTAAGACATTTCACAGTTGAAAATATTCTAAGTAAAACTTGCATCCATCGCTCTTTCTCTTTCATAATTTGTTCTTGCAAGTTTTTATCAATTGTTTCATTTTTATCCAACCTTACTCTCATTTCATTCCAAGTATTCATATTAGTCATATGCTCAGCACTGTTTTCATGTTGTTTGAGCCTCTCACTAATATGCCTCCAATCACTTAAACTCTCATTTTCTAACTTTTGTTACTAGTAGATTTGAACAACTTACAACAAAAGCAAAACACTTTGCCAACATGTTTGGAATAAACCAACTATTTTCTATTGCTAATCTCACCATTGCTCAACTTCCTAGAAAAATAAGCATATGAAAAATATCTATTATTATTGAAAGGAAAATCAAGATTCATTTCTCTTATAGGCCCTTTTTCAACAAAAATGTCCCTTGTTTTATTATCAAGATTAACCGAATTTTTAGGATCATAAATATCCAAAGAAGGAATTGTTTGTTCTTCATCAATGCCAATATCAGGAGGAATTGTTTATTCTTCATTAAGACCAATATTTCCAATATTGGATACATTTGGCACATTATTAGGCTCATTTGGATCTTTAATTTCATCATTCTCATTATCATCATTATTTAAAATTTCATTTGATTGATTCAAATTTTCATTAAAACAATTCTTTTAAAAGCAAATTTATCAATAGCATGTTGCTATGATTTTTTAACTCTTCAAACATTTTCTATTTTTCCTTTTTCACCGATAGATAAATGCTTTTAGGCAACATTATATATAAAAGATAAGTCGATACTCAAGTACCACAAGAAAATAGAACAATAGCACCTGATAGAAAAATTCTGAGTTGAATATTTGCTTTCACATTTGCTAATTCCAAAATTCAAATCGATTCACTGGAATTCTATAAATATAATTATAATAATCAATTACAAATATACACTGTAATTAACTAAAAAAGCTAAATGAAATGCAAGTAAAAAATTAAATGAGTAATAAAAACATAACCTCAAGTAAAAAATTAAGTGAAACTGATGCCATGTTGATTCTAGAATATACTCGGTCCAAGATTCGAAGTCTCAATCTTGTCAAAATGCCAACAGGTGATAGACATAAGTAGCAATATTTACTAAAAGAAATACATGCTATGTAGGGGACCTAAGTATAGATGTTTTAATAGTTCTTGAAGGAAAATTGCCCTAGTAAAAAAGTAAAGCATAAAATCATCACTGTGGGTGACAATGTCTAGTTGGTATGAAGGCTGAACTGAGTTACATGAAATAATCGTGCAGCTAATAAAACTAGTTCTTCTACCATAAATACACGATTGTTGTTTTCTATTATCCTTTTCCTCTCATTGGACAATAAACTTGTAACAAAAAAGGAAATAGGCTATTAATAGAGAGCAACATTACAAGGGATTATGGTTAAAATGCATACCTCTGACCAAAATACATGAATTTTAGAGCAACATATCTTTTGGAATGGTGAGTTGTAATTTTCAAATCTTAACCTATTAAGAAAGAGAGATTATAGAATTTGATACATAAGAACATTTCTAATAAAAATATGCAAGATTAAGCAAAATACAATTACATAATCAACGAAACCTTTTTAATAGGACAATGGTGTAATATACTTCATAGTTAAAATGGTGCAATTGAACAGGAGGGGAGTAAGTATTGCTCTATAGCAGACTAGCTATGCAACATTTTCATGAATTATGGCATCATGCCATAGTATGTCTCCAATTTCATATATTAGGAATCAAACTGATGATGATTGGCAAGCAAAATTAAAGGAACAATGGCACATATATTTGCAATAATCAGTAATCACATATGGATTTGTGAGTATAAGATCTCGAACATGTACATTTTTCTTCTTTTCAAATCCAATGCATAGATCAAATCTGCAGCTGTTGTTTTTTAGATAGCTACATAGGAAACTTCAAACGGGAAGTAACTATAGTATAGTTATAAGAACCAAATGGATACAATGAAGAACTATACACCAAGAAGATTAATTCAAAATTGCTAAATTGCATTAAAATCAATGTAAAAAAAAAACATGAATAATGACCAGATCCTGATGGCATAACAAACTAACAAAGTGATGTGCCCTGTCTGAATCTGCATGTTACATGATGTATAGGGGATTATTTGTTTTCTAAGGTCTTTAGTAAGTCCCTACAAGAAAGAAGACGAAGAAGGGAGAATTATACCTGCAACAATGGTAAATTCAGTAGACCGTAGATGGGAGGCTCTCAATCTCTCAAATATAATGTAAAAATTAATAACCTTAATGAATTGATGCTGATGAGTGATGAATGATTATTACTCAAATGAAATTTGGCCCTATTTAATTTGTAGAAAATTTCTCCCATTGCCAATGTTATGGAAAAATAAAAAAGGTTAATGCTAGTAATTGTTGATTTTTTGGGGGAAAATGATTTTTTTTAGATTTAATGGTAGGAGTTGGTGATGAAGCATTTATGGGGAAGAACTGATAGCCCTTTTTCTCTTTTTCTTGCCTACAATGAACTCTTTTTTTCCTACCTCTAATCAACTGATGAAGCGTACATCAGAAAACTTAAAAGGTGAAGACTTTTTTCCCAACTACAGAAATATTTTTTTTGGCCCCTTTCAACCCTGGGCCCTAGGCAGCTTCAGTCCTACACTACCCCTAAGGTCGAGCCTTCCTGACAGGTGAAAAACCTACTAGGGAAATTTTATGTCCAACAATCTTAAATGTAACATCCAACTTTGGGTGGGTTTTGGATTTGGCGAGTAAACATAAATAACTAGAGTGGCGTAGTGTTATTCACCTAATTGTTCTTTTGGCGTATAGATCAAGCGCATAGTATGTATCGGGTTATTAAGTAAGGGTTGTTCTTAAAATGTATTAAGTTATTAAGAAGAAGAGTTTTGGTAAGAATGTTGAGAACTTTTTAAGTAGGGGATTACTGCCAAAGGTATTGTACACCCAGTTTAGTGAGTTATTGTGCTTGTTACATTCTAATGAGGTAGTTGAAAAGGAATAAAGGGGCGAACCAAGAAAATAAAATATTGGATTTCTATTTACAATTGTAAACCATTTATAAAGGTAGCTCTGAAATTTTGTGACACATGGTAGGTTCCAATAATAGCTTGGTTCTATATATATGTATTTAGGTCTAAAAAGAGGGAGTTTTCTTCTTACTTCTTCAAAAATTATTTTTGTCTAGATCTAAAGGAACCTAAAGTATTTCCTTCTTTCAAATAAGCTAAAACTTGTAGATTTGGATCTTTACCAATAAATACACCATGTCAAGGTACTATTTAAGACTCTGCATACTGTATTGTGAAGAGCTAATTTGTTAGATTTGGTAAATCAATAAGATAAAGGGTAAAAGGGATCTCATTACGGATTTTCAGTGTTGAAAATGATAGGAAAATGGATAAATGAGTAGATCTTGATGAGCTTCTTTATTCTGTAACAGTATATGTTGTTGATTCTACAATGGAAGTCTGGATCTAGAGCTTTGAACTATAGTAGGAGAGAATTAGGTGAGTCTCTATGCTAACTCTTGTTTATATGACGATAGTAATTGTAGATCTGTAAGAGAGTGATTGAAAAATGATTCTGTGAACCTTGAGGTTACAATATGTTATGTAAGTGACTTTGTGTGTGATTATTGCAGTATGTTCATGACCATATGATGGTACTAGAAAGAACATATGTTTTCTCCTTACTTATTGGTTAATTTGTTCCAATTTAGTTCTTTTTAGCACATATTTTAGCCTTTTCAGTTCAGTAAATTGCATTTTATAACTCAGTGGATATTAGCATATTTATCCTTAATTTTGTCAAGTTTTGGTACTAATCTCGTTCTATGAGTATTTCCAAATTGTGCCCGAAATTGTTGCCACACTTGACAACTGTCCAGATAAGAACAAAAATGTGTGAGCTATCCAGTCTAGTACAACCAACTTGTGTGTACAGAGGCAGCATGATTTTGATGAAAGAACACTTGCGCTATTTGGATAAATATTAATATTGATGTGAAAAGGAATGATGAGAGGCTTTTTTGGGGGTATTATCTTCTTCAACCTATTTTTTGAAGCTTTTTGGCTATGGCGACTTAAGTCTCCTACAAGTGAACTAACGTGAAAGGGACGCAGATCAGCTCCTCATGAGGAGCCCTAAGTGCGACACAAGAAGGAATGGAGAGATTCAAGTCGAGATTGTCTAAGAATAGTATTCTCCACTTGTTTCTTTTATATTTCTTTTCTAAACGATGGTGATTACTTTCTATTTCATATTTGTACAGAAGTACACATGATTTCTGGGGTAAATGCTATTTTATTCAATCTTGCTTTTACTGTTAATCTTTGAGTTTGAATGTTTTTAGCATGGAAGTGTTATTGTGGTCACTAACACTGGAAAGTGCAGCAACAGTTCAAGCTAACAAGCATGAAAACGGAAGTTGCTTGAAGATTTTAATCCACTTGTTCTTAATAGTGTTCCATTGCCATCATCGGAAGGTGTGGTTAATGTGCATGTTTAAGTCTTAAATTAAATATAAAAGTTAATCTTGGTAAGATATTCATTGCAATTTAATGCACCGACAATCACTTATCCTTTTATACCTTTTGAGCACTTAGTATTTTGTTGAATATTCACGTTGGGGATCCCAGTTTATCATTATCATATTTTATCTTATTGTTTTCAATTATTACTTCGACAACTACTCTTACAATTTATCTCGTTTCTATCTATTTATTGCATTAACATTGATAGACAAAAGTCAACCATCCTCATGGGATCGATATCCGACAGACTCATATATGTCTACTATACTTGCATCGATAGTGTACGCTTGCACATTATTGCTATGACGTTAAATAGCTGATCACCATGCTAATGCTTGATAAGAATGGTATGCATACTTGATATTGATCTATTGAGTTTAAGTAGGTCGATGTGAAGTATGGTTGCATCTGGACGTATGGATTGTGTATATGTTTCTTATTTGTATGAAATACGATATGTTCTAATAAGAGTGGATCTGAGGATGATGAGTCTATGTCTGTCTCCGTAGAGTTTTCTAAAGGGATCCGTTGGGATTTTCAACATAATCTATGAAAGGAAAAGTCCATGGTCATGTCACCATATTATGTAATACCATAGTTGGGCTACGCCATCATATGGAAAAGAACAATGTTTGTTAGTTTAATTAAATGTTTATACTTGATTAATTAATTGTTTGATTATATTGAAATGCTTAATATGCTAGAATTGACGTCTCTAGCAGAAAATCTAGATAAATGAAACTGAAAGAAGAGTTTATCCTTGGATAGTTCAATGAAATCGTGCTGAATAGTGAGATCGAAATGAGATCTATATGCCTAGGTGAGATCGAGAGGAGAGCTTAGGTGGTATCTTTTAGTCTAAGATGAGATCGAGAAGAGATTCTTAACTAAGAGTGACAAATAATATAATTGGTATATGCTTATTAGCTTAGTTACTAGTTAATAAATCAATTGACCATTGTTTTATCATTTACATTGTCTAAAGCAATAGGGAAGAAAATTAGATTAGTTAGTTTAATTTATAATTTACATTTAGTTTATAAATAATTTATTTTGAATTTTCACTAATAATTTTCGACTTGATTAGATTAGTAATTGCTTAACTTGTAATTAACTTGATAAATACATTTACCGGCAATCCTTTGGGTTCGATCCTTGGAATACTCTAGTGTTCCATTGACACTACAACATTATAACTAACACTGTACGCTTGCAGTTAAAACGTCACTTTTATACTCTAATCTATAAAAGGACTTATTTGCATAAAATTAGTTAATTATGTTGCTGGAGGTTGATAATTGAATGGAATTATTGTAACAGCCCGATTTTGGGCATAGTCGGAACAGTGGCTTCGAGACCACAAATCTGACGAAGGAAAATATAATTATTATTATATTTTTATGGTCTACAATTTCACGGAAAAGTTTTGTGAAAATTTCGTTTGAAAATTTCGACGTTTGGGCACTCAATTTAGTCAAAAGGACTAAATTGTAAAAAGTGCAAAAGTTGGGTTCTATATCTTAGAGGTGTCCAATTGCTATGAAACTTTAAATTGGAGGTCCTTATGTGGTAATTAGACCATTAGTTAATTGATGGACAAAAATGGGCATAGAATTAGTGAAATAGATTTTTTTAAGTAAGGGCATTTTAGTCATTTGGTAATAAAAAGAAATAAAATGGGAAAAAGATGGAAAATGGTGTCATCTTTTCCATATTTGCTGCCAAATTTTAAGGGACACCATAGCTAGGGTTTCTTTGCTTTTTCAAGCTCAAAGTAAGTGCATCTTAGCCCCGTTTTTAATGTTCTTCACATTTTTGAGATCCTCCTAGCTCGGTTTAGCTATTTCTACCATTAATTCATGTTAGGGTTCATATTTGGAAAAATACCCATAGGTGAAATGTGTTTATTTTTCTGTTTTATGGTAGAATATGAAGCTAGGAATTATGTTAAACAACTTTTGCTAAGCGATTTTAAGTGAAAACAGGTAAATCAACATAATCGGTAAAAATATTTAATGTTCATAAGTGCATGTTAGAGTGAGAATTTGATATTTCCATAGAAGGAAAAGTGTTTAGCATGTTGTAAAACATAAGAATAAGGAGTGAAATTTAATTTTCGAGCTTGGGGACAAAAAATGTAATTATGCAAAAGTTTAGGGACAAAATCGTAATTTTGAAAAAAGTTGATTCGAAGCTTGTTTTAATAAATTTGAATTTTAAGCAAGCTCAATTTGGTGTTATAGATCAAGAAAGATGAGAAGTCAACCTTAATCGGGGAAAAGAGAAGATTGGGGATTAAATTCCAAAATCTTTACATTTTGTATCGAGGTAAGTTGTATGTAATTAATACATTGTTATAATTATTTTTTTTATATTTTGTGACAATATATGCGAAAGGGTTGGATATGAAATAGTTATATTAAAGTTAGAAATTTGAAATTGATAGTTGATTTGTTTAAAATCAGCTTGGTTTATGGATATACCAACTGCAAGTAATGGTTGAAGTGATTTAAATCGAATTATTAAATTGGTTATGGAGTTGAGTGGAAAGATTGATATTATAATGTGCTATGGTTGTAAATTATTGGAAAGTAAGAATCTTTGTGGAACTGTCGGAATGGTAAAGATTTGAATAAGGTATCGATGAACACGTGTGTAGTACTGTGTGAAGGCTACTACGTGTACCGATAAATAATGGTCACATGTGTAGTACTAAGTGAAGGCTACAATGTGTACCAAGAAGCTTTGGTCACATGTGTAGTACTGTGTGAAGGTTACTACGTGAATCGATAAATGATGGTCACATGTGTAGTACTAAGTGAAGGTTACAATGTGTACCGAGAAGCTTTGGTCACGTGTGTAGTACTGTGTGAAGGCTACTATGTGAATCGATAAATGATGGTCACATGTGTAGTACTAAGTGAAGGCTACTATGTGTACCGAAAAGCTTTGGTCACGTGTGTAGTACTATGTGAAGGCTATTACATGAACCGTAAAACTTGATCACGTGTGTAGTACTATGTGAAGGCTACTACGTGAACCGTAAAACTTGATCACGTGTGTAGTACTATGTGAAGGCTACTACGTGTATCGAATGATAAAAGTAACATGGGTAGTACTGTGTGAAAAAACCCAAATATTTGTTGTTATACCGACATGTTCAATGAGATATGAGTATGTGATTTGAACATGATAAGTTGCTAAAGAGTGACTAAAGTGATGAAGTCTTGTATTGTGCTATAAAATAAATGGTTATAGTGCTATGTGAATGAGGGATGTTGGAATAGAATAGATTTGGACAGTGACAGTGATGTTAGTTTGAAAAATCACCAAAAATTATAGAAATTGAATGACTCTACTTTCACATAAAACATAAAGAATGGCCAAAGGAGTTATATATTTTGAGATATTGGAATTTTAGTGAGACAAGGTCTGAATGATTTCGAAATCCTCTGTTCTGACTTTGGAAAATCACTAAAAATTGTAAAACAATAATTATGTTTTGTAATTTACATTCTTAAATTTCTTATTAAATCTATTTTCAAAATAAATAAGTGGGAACATCATTTGAACTCTGTACTAAGAGATAACTGACTTTTAGTAAAGAGAGGTCAGAAGTGTCAAGCAGTGAAACAGGGGAATCTTTAGAGAATAAACTGTACTAATTGGCTGAACCAAAAATTCTGAAATTTTTATGGTAAGAAGGTATATGAGTCTAGTTTCAGCAAAAATTTATAGATCTAAATTTGGAGTTCCGTAGCTCGTGATAATAATAATTTAGTGACTGTGATGCAGAGAAATAGTTGCTGGAAATTGAATAGATAATAGATTTATGTGTGATAAAAATTATATTATATATGGTATCATGCTAGAAATTTATTTATCAATTACATACATACTTACTAAGCTATAAGCTTACTCTTCTTTATTTTTCCCTTGTTTTATAGTGATACTAATCAGCTTGGGAATTGGACGGGGTCAGAACATCATCCACACTATCATCATCATCTTTTGGGTATTTTGCAACCAATACTTTGAAAAATGGCATGTATAGATGACTTAATGTAATGTGGTATAAATTTATATATATATGTATAAAATATTGTTTGGTTTAAAATGTTGGTGTATATTAATTGATAAATTGTTTCCTTAAACTATTAACAAAGTAATTAGAATGTTGTGGATGGATAAATTGTGTCTGAACATATAATTGTATTTGGTTGAAATATTGAAGTTGTTTGAAATTGTGTTTCGAGAATTTACAGGAGGAAATGAATGTTTATGAAAAGGAATTATGTCAAAAATTTTTAAAAAATATATATATTTCAGATAGTTTGATAACACTTCTTACTTTGTTTCGAAGATGAATACGGCTAAGAGGTGTTACAATTATTATTTTATATCAAGAAACAAATCTATCAGACTTGAATTGTGGAAAAGTTAAAGTAATGGATTGATCGTTGTCTCGATTTCGACTTCATTTTTGGTTAGGTAAGTTCATTCAGTTTAATTTTAATACATGTTAAATGCATATTGGATGAAAACTTAATTTTTGAATATTGATTTATATGTATTCGTTGTTATGTAAATGATAACTGAATTAATGAATTGTTTATAGCACTGGTTACTAATAATATATCTCCTGAGCCAGATGAACGTAGGATAGAGTACAATTGGCATGTCAATAGGTTATAGTGCACGCTGTAAAGCATTGGTATGAGATAAGATGACAATTCCTGTATATTTTCCCTATTCACTAAATATATTGAGGTCCTGCATTTGTTGCGGACTATTGTGTTATATTATAGTATTTCCTAGCGTGTTACAGAGGGCAAATGTTAGCCTACGGGCTAGGCTCTAGGTGCTAAGGCATGTTATCAATTGGATTGGCTCGTATGAGCATTTGTTGTGTTTTCAGATGGTTAATTGTGTACTCATCTCCTTATATCGTTCATCGAGCAATGTTAGTGAAAATGGATTGTTATTAAATTGTGAAAAGTTTGTTCATGAGCTTCTGATAGCTTTGTGAATTGATAATGGAATTCATATTCTTGTTTGAGTATGAACTCACCTATTGTGAACTGTGGTTGATAGGGACTCTATTTAGTAATCTTATTATTTGATTTATTATGTTTAATTCGGTAAGCTTTATCGTTTTAATCATCGAACTTACTAAGCTTTATAAAAGCTTACTCGTGTTATTTGTCTTGCTTTCTTATAGATGACGTTTTTGTGAAAGATCAGGCGATCGGATCAACTTGAAGAAATCACACTACCCGAGGACCTTTTGGTAGATTTTGAATACAAATTTGGCTTATATGGCATGTAATTGGAGGATTTGAATTTGCTTTGTAATAGTTCATAAATACTCATGTTGTAAAACTTGTTATGCATGATGTTGTTGTGTGGAGTAACCATTTGAGATATGCATGCTTAGTACTAGTTAAAGTATAGGTGGATGTAGTTGAATGTGTATGAAATGGTAAGCTTTGATACAACTAGTAGTACATACATATGACTTGAAAGTCTAGCTATGATAATGTTTTGTTTATGTATTTGAATTGTGGTGTCAATTATGGCACATTGATTAGGCACATAAGTTGATTGTGTTGACATGGTTTGAGTGTCCTTGATTATATTTGAGGGCTTGTATGCATATACTTTTGGTATGTTTAGGTACCTAAGCACTTGGGAGTGAAAATGACAAGTTTTGGGCCAATTCTTGGATGCACGCGGCCTAGGACACGGGTTGTCACACGGCCGTGTGCCTTATTGGTTTTCAGACCAAGTTGGTCCACAGTTAGCAACACGGTCATGTGACCTTAAGCTACACGGTAACAGTGAGTTACACGATGTAGTCACATGGTTGTGTGACCTTATATTACATAGGCATAGTTAGTTACATGGTTAGCGTACACAGGCATATGAAGTAGTCACACGGGCGTGTGAACTAGCCACACGGCCATGTCTTGAGCCACACGGTCTAGGCTCTTTCATATGGCCTGGACACATGGCCGTAAGACCCTTGTTTTGAAATTTTTTATATTTTCCCTAAATCTTCTGATTTGTTTTTAATTGGTACCCGATTGTTTTTAAACTATTTTTTAAGGCCTCGTAAACTCGATTTTAAGGCCATGAGTGTATGTTTCACTTTAAATTACATGATAATATAAATGTTGATAATTAATTAGAAAATTTGATGCTATTTGATACTAAATGTTCTGAATTGTATTGTAATACTTCGTAACCCTACTCCGACGACGGAGACGAGTTAGGGGTGATACAGTTTTCATCTCATAGGTTCGTCAAATCTCCATCCCTCTCGTATGTATACTTGCTCGGCTTAGGTGGGAGTTCGTTCGAACACTCAGGCTGCTCATCTTTGTAATCATAACTCTATTAATTTGTCAAAGCTTCGTACAATCAACTCAATTCGGATAATTCGTACACTAACCTACAAAAATCAACATTTATGATTAAACTTGATAATCTACAAGGGAAATAAATAAAAATAAAAATATTTAATTAACTAAAAAAATTCAAAATAAAAATATTTAATTATGTAAAAAAATTCACACCAAAAAAATAATAATAATTGTAAGAAATAATTAAACAATAATAATCGTAATATTTTTTGCACACTAAAATAAAATTAATTACATAAAAGTTAAAACACTATCTAGCTTCGTTCGTATTTTGATTAATATTATTTTACAGTAATCAATCTAATAAAAAATATATTTAATTAAATATAGTAAAATAACACAAAATATATTTAATTAAATTAGCGGTGTTCGCAAGCGTACAGGTCAAATTGTAATATAGTAAAGTTTACAATGAAGCACTAGTAAGTATTCTGAGGATCGTACCCAATGGATTGCAGATTGGAGAAATAATTATTAAATTAATTACAGAAAATAGTCACGAATTAGTAGTGCAAATCCAAATTAATATTTTAATTAAACTAATTAAATTAACTAACCTAAATTAACCTAATAGACTTTCTTATTCCTAGTGTCAACAATGTGAGTCTCTAGCCTAGGATCGATTAAATCCCTAATTATCTAATTAAATAATTAATTATCCTACATTGAGTTACTTATCACCCTTAGCTAAGACTACCCTCCCAGTTCATATTCACTAAGGATTACCACCTAAGTCACCCTTCAAGACTCTTCCTAGGCATACAGATACTCTTCCAATATTACTACTTCGCACAAGTTATACATGACAATATACCCTTTCAGTCTCACCTGTCTCGATATTCTATTAAGGGCGTCACTCTCTGATATACTAAGTATTCTTGAATAAACAACCAAATTCAAATAAATAATCACTTAACAAATAAATGAGTTTACTAATCGGATCATGTAAGATATAAAATAAGCACAATAACCTATTCTAATATATATAGAACGACTAATCGACCGAATTAACCAAAGATGAATAAAAGAAGAGAAGAAAATAGATAGGAGAATGCTCATGAATAAATATATTCTAATAAATGCTAGGGTTCAAAAATGGACATATCCCCAAAAGTGTCATCCAAGGAAATCAGCTTCATTATGGTATGCCATCACCGTATCGTCATGAAGTAGGAATGCTCCTCGTCATGATGTTTCCACCGTACAAATTTTCCTATTTTCATCACATCGTCGTGAAAAGAGGAAGCTCCTCGTCACGAAGTTAAGTGTGTTCCGAACCTTTGGCAGCTTTGTTGGCTTATCGAGATCCCTGTCTCGCGGGCCGGTCATCCTTGTATTTTTGGACCTAAATTGGCATCCTACACACTTAAATAACACATTAGTCACTCACGAAGCCTAAGTTAGCCTTACGGGCCATCGAAAGAGTAGAGAAAGCATAAAAAGGTTTGTTTTATTAATATTTTATTCCTAAACTAATAATACTGAAAATATAATCATTAATATTAAAATGTAAAGAAAACAAGCTCGTTAAGTGCGAAAATCACATAAAATAACTACTACATTTGACGTTAGGTCAAGTAGAAACATCTTGAAGATCTTAAAAATGAGCGTGAGCGAATAGTGAAGAGATGGTTCGATAATGCTCGTAGAAAATCTTACCAGAAATTGTGTGTTGAATGAAAAATATGAGTGAATAAAAGCATGGTTAGAGCTAAAAGCATTGTAAGTGAAAAGAACAAAAAATGGAACAACATGCTCAAAGTGAGAAATCAATTAAAGAGCATAAAATTAGCTTTTCAATATCATAGTGCACAAACACTAGCAAATATCGAACCATTTCTTCTACTTTATTGGAGATATAAGGAAGGCGAGAGAAGTAGAAATAAAGTAGTGAGCTTAATGATTACATATAGGGGAACTGGGAGCAATGCCATGTGCTATACTGTTCATAGTGCTTCAACCATTTTGAGTTGATCTTTTCTTGAAATTATACCAACCCAAGCCTTAGAACGTTACAAGTCAAAAAACCCTATTTAATCTTAGCATCCATGTTTGTGAAATCAAAACTTGTGGAACTTAATAAGAAATTGATAAGTTAGATTCTTTCATGTATATATATCATATCTACATACCTTATTTAGATGGAATAATGCGAAAATTATTGTTTTGATAAGGTTACCTCTATTTTTGTTTATCTTGTAACTTTGTGAACTAAAATGATTTGCTCCCAAAGTTGTGAATTTTCAATGTATCATTCTTAAGTTGTATAGTAGAAGAATTTATTACACTGTACATATCCATTCATTGATTGTTAACTTTGTTCATTATTCAATGGTCATTTTATATGCATGTTTCTTAGGTATTTGCTTGAGGACAAGCAAATATTTAAGTGTGGGGGAGTTTGATCTTCCGTAATTTTATACGTCAAATTAGGCTCTCCATTACACTTAAAGAGTTTAGTCTCAAGCAAATTAGGTGTCTTTTATTTACTTTTGTTGATTTTTAGTTTTGTTGTTAATAAATTATTTTTTGTTATTTTCATGCCATTTTTTAGACCCAAATTGGCTAATCGTGTCATGGGGAACCTAACAATGAGAATGAGTGGTGTAGGTAGTCGATAATGGCCCGGATGTGAAGAAAACATCACTTAGAATAAGGGTATTCCGATATCAAGGCATGAAATTTATTATGCCCTTAACGGTGTTGAAGTGAAAAAAATTGAGGCCAACTACAGTGATATTGCAATACTGATACTCCCCAAAACTCTCAATCTTAAGACTGTTATGAGTATTGTGATATAATTGTGTCGAATAATGAGACCGAAAGGAGATCTATTTACCTAGGTGAGACCGAAAGGAGAGCTTAGGTGGTATCTTTTATTCTAAGATGAGACCAAGAGGATATTCTTAACTAAGAGTGACAAACAATATAACCGATATAGGTTTATTAGCTTAAATAGTAATTAACAAATCGGCTGACAATCTTTTTATCATCTACATTGTCTAAAGCAATAAAGAAGAAAATTAGTTTAGTTAGTTTAATTGATAATTTAAATTTAGTTTATAAATAATTTATTTTGGTATTTGCACGAATAATTTCCAACTCGATTAGATTAGTAATTCCGTAACTTGTAATTAACTTGATAAATACATTTACTAGCAATCCCTTGGGTTTGATCCTTTGAATGCTCTAGTGTTCCATTAACACTACAAATATTACAACTAAAATTGTATGATTGCAGCTAAAACTGCATTTTTAACTTATTTTATAAAATTTCTTGTTTTTTGGGCATGTGTGCACAAGGTCAATCCGCTTGACACATTCTGCAAGTTGGCAATCTATACGGAAAGGGAAACAATGGGTAAGCAAATTGAATGCATAGTAAGTTCATAATCATTTAACAATAATTTACCTCATTTTATGATTTAATATGATAAACTACTAGCTTCTCAAGTTTGCCTAACATGGCAATCACAAATCAACAAGGTAAGCTCAACATTTATCATCTCATATTGTAATTCAAACATATAACATTTAAATTCACTAATTTAATCATCACTTAATCAATTCACTATCATATTCACATAATTCCAACTATTTATCAACAATACATCCAATTTCAATTTATTGTTAATTACTATTTCATTTCATTATTCAATTTTCAAATCAATTCATTAATTTGTCACATTTCCATATCAACCCTCCGAGCTTGTATAGGTTAGCATGATCTTTCACATACTATCAATATTTGTATCATCAAATCATAATATTAACTCAATTCGAATATCATTTATCCAATTTACATTTTATATCCCTATTAACTTGACTCAGACTTAAATGGATACATGGACCCAACCAATACACCATGTCACCCCCCAAAATGTAGGTTAAATTTTTGAGTTAAATCTATAATTGTTGGATTTATTTTAATTTTCTATTTGGGTATTGGGCTTCTATTTTGGTTTGATATGTCAAAATGCCGAAAAACGTATCGATACTTATGCAAGTATGGTTACCTTTCTAACAAGTATTGATATCTTTCTAAAAAGTATCAACACTTTCATATTTTCTAGTGAAGGAAACCCTAATACGCTGAAACCCTAGGTATTTAAAGGTATTTTTGTTTGAACACCCCCCTCCCCTCCCCCTCCCCCTCCCCTCAGTTTTTCATTTTCATTTTCCCTAGCCGCCTCCTCTTTTCCTCTCTTCTCCTCTCCCTTGCACCGTCTCTCCTTTCTCCTATCTTCTCTTCTTCCTTTTTTCTTCTTCCTCTTCCTCTCTTTTCTTCATAGCCGCCACACCTTCCACCACCTTTGAACCATCATATTTTTCATCTTTCTTGCCAAATCTTCAACGTTCGAATTAATTCCCCTGTCACTGTTGCATCTTACATCATCCTTGAGTCACTGATTTCACTCTCCTTGTTGATTTATCTCTATTCATTTGAATCACCTTTGACGTTGAGATTGTCGACCTTAGATCTATATATATTTGCTGTAGATCGGTAAGCAAAACCCATGGTATTGGCTACACTTTGATTTTGAATTCATAACGGGGTTACAAATTACACTCTTCCATTTTGTTTAACCAATTTCTATTGGATCTTCCGAGATCTTTCTTGTCAAATATGATATTATATATGTTTTGTGTGTTTGCAGTTTGAAGCACCAGATCTAGGAGAATCTTATCAAAATTGAACCGAAAGAGTGTGCCGAAATAGTGAAGGGTCGTACGGGCGTGTAGTGTGAAGGTGTGGGCCATAATTATGTAGTGTGTGTGTGTGTGCTTAGGTCGATTGTGTGGGCGTTATAATGCTTATTCAGTTTTTTTAATGAATAGTGAATAAAATCGATCTGTGAATCTAATTACAATAAGAATTATCAGATCTAAAAAGGATAACATCTGTGGTTAAGTTGCCGAAAAACCGTAAGTGTAAATTGATTGAAAACATAATCGTGTGTTGTAAGTACGATATTACTATGCTGTCAATTTATGAAACATTATTGTTGGCTAATTGTGATGTTGTTTTTGTGATGTTACTGCATATACGATAGACACATGCTCTACTATTACTGCATATAAGTTAATATGTCACTATTTTTATGTTGATAACATGTTGATATTGTTACGATATGTTATACTGTCACTAATCATTAATGGCATGATATTTTTGCCTAGGGTTGAGTTATTGAAGGAAAAAGTTCAGGTATATAATGTCAGATTGGTTCACCGATCAATCTAGTGTCGGTTCATCCGCATAACTAATGGCGGTCCATTCGTACATCTACTGGTGGTATGCCCACATGAGCTTATGCTCTTACTATTACGGAGTGTAGGGTTGGACAAGTTTTGAGGAAATCTTATTATGGTGTGTAGGGCTAGATTGGGCAATGGGCTGCACTCATTCATGAGCATGCCAACTGTTAGGTGAATTCTATGAATATTGTGATACTGATTTGTACATGCACCTCTTACTTGTATGCCATTATCTACTACTTTATATGTTTTACTACCTATATGTTAAGACCATACTGTAACATCCGAAAATGGGGTTAGAAGGATTAAGGTTTGTAGGTGAGTTAGTGGTGTCGTGTAGACTTTTATGTTTTTGTTTACATTTTAGGGGCAATGTTGAGCCTTATGGTTCAGTGGTTAAGTGTAAGTTTTTCCTTAGGTCTCGAGTTCAAATCCTTGTGTGAGCTTAATAGAAATTATTTTTACTATTTTGGTTTCAAAATTTAGAAACAAATTCTAATAAGTTGAAAGTTTCTTAGATTTTATTATGCCTGATTTTATTTAAATTTTATTTATTTAATTTATTGTTTTAAAAATAATAATAACAAAACTCCAAATTTACTCTCACATATTTTTCCCTCACTCTCTCACGTTAGTTTCTCCCCTTCTCTTTCAAGGTTTCAAACTTTGATTTTTCTTTCTTTCTCTTTTGATTTTCATTTTCTTTTCTTCCTTTTTGGGTCCTCATTATTATTAATTTTCGCTCAGTAAGGTTTGGTTGTTCTCTAGATTTTCATTTAAGTGTCGAATCAGGTAAATGTTGTTTGGTTGGGTATTACATTGGTTATTGATTTCTTTATCCATGGTTTAAATTGGAATTCTTATAGGTTAAGTATAATTAGAAAATTGAGTTTCAGGTTAGTAAGGTTAAGGTGAATCGATCGTTCGTGGGTGCTTGGAATCGCTTTCTAAGGTGTGTTTCTGAAACTACTACAATTAAGGGGTCGATTTAATGTTGGTTTTGTTTTCTCTTTTTTTTATAGTGAAATATATGTGTTATTTCTTTTATTGCTTGATCTAGTGTAGAAACCTGAAAATAGTTTGAAAATATGTATAGATGCGATAATTAGAATTTTGTCAACACATAAAGATGTATTTTAAATTTTTAGTGACAAAGTTATGCGTAATTTACTTGTGCCATTTAGAATTAATAATTATAAAAAAGATTGATAATTATGGGATACATTGCAAATATTCAAAAAATATGGATAAGACATCAATTATTTAATTTGCTTAGATTTGTATATCTTGTGTTGTTTTAAGGGTTCTTTGTGCCTTTTGAATTTTCACCATTTTAATTTAGTTAACTATTTTGGTGGAAAAGAAGCGGTTCATTTCTTATTGTTTGAAAGGAAATATATGCTTATGTAATTATGCTACTTTGAGTCAAATTCTAATATCCTTAAAATAGTTGCAAAATCATTCTTATTTACTTCATGAACCTCTAAGCTATATTTACATGACGTTTGTTCAAGTTTACTATAATGCAATATGCTAAACCTAGTATACAAAAATGTTTGGATGTGATGTATGGAAATTGTTTACTATTTTTTCTCTAATTTGAAAACTTTATATGAGTAAGTCCGGTTCTGTTTCTGTTAAACTAAACTGGTTTGCAAATATGGTTATTTAATATGGAAACTAAATACGACTATGTCGATTCTGTAATCTGTGTGCATTTTGATATGGTTTACATTTGTATTTGGGATTGAGATTTGTTTTCGAAGAGAAGGAAATTCGTATTGGCAGTTTTACTGCATTATTATATTTTAGTGGTCTATTCGCAATAATAAAAGTGGCATACGACCACATTGAGGTGTGTTCGGTTGGATGGATCCACCATAACTCAAATATTGGTGTGTAGATGTTAGAAAGGGTCTAGTATACCCTTATTGATATGTATGTGAGATTTGTGGATATGGTGTGTAGTGGTTGGCTAGGTGGGATTTTGTATCATTCCTCATCAGATTTCGTTATGCATAATTGTTATGTGTATTAGTGATATTATGCTTTATTCTTATGCGATTTTTGTTTATGATTCGAATTTTGCTAATGTAAGTTTGTTTGGTTAGTTAACTTTGCAATCGAGGTATTATTATGTTACTACCTTTTTGCATTTGTTTTACTCACACTGAGCTTTCGTAGTTCATTCCTTTATTTTTCCCTTTCAGGTAATCCGCGAGCTTAGGTGTTGGACTCAGTGAATCGGAGGTCTTAGAGCTACGTTAATTTCTTGGTTCGATTTTGTAAGTTTTTCTTAAATTCAATAAATTATTTTCAATAGATTTGTAAGTAAACTGTGGTATGAACTTTGATTTTGAACTTTTTGAAAAATTATGGATTTTTTGTTTTGAACTATAATTGTGATTCCGTACATAAAAATTTGGCTAACTAATCGCTTAGTTTTTAAGAGATAATTTATGATTTCTATTTAGAAGTAAATAATAGATTTTCCGTTACTACATTGATTTCAAAATTTTGGATTAACAGTTGGTAAAAGAAGTAATTGCAAACCGAATAAAGACATTTTGATAAGGTTTTAACATTATTTCATCGTTTAATGGACAACCATTTGAAAACCTAAGTAGAGTTTGTTACCGAATCTTGTTAAGTTCAAGCAATGAGGTTTTTGAAAAATTTTAGGCGATTTTGAACGACGTTTTGTTTTGGTCCATTTCGGTGGCCAATGTAACCTCCAGAATTGGGTCGTAACTTCTGGGCCATGTTTTACACATACTGAGCCTTATAGCTCACTCAATTTTCCCATTTTTCCTAATAGCTTGTGAGGTTAAGGCTTGGACTCGGTATTCAGAGCACTATCAACAGTTTTGAACAAAAGTATTTTAAACTTTATTTTATAAACTCTGTTGGGTTTTTTTCCCTATTGTTTTAAATGGATTGTGGCATGGACTTAGTTTTTCATATGGATGTTTTATTTGGGATTTAGCATTACACGTTTTAATATCAAACTCGAACATGGCTAAGAACTTTAGGATTGTTAAATTATTTTTAAACGGTTCATATATGATTTTTCTAACAACTTTGGAACTAAAACTAAAAGAACAAGATAACTAAATTAAACTGATGTTTTCCTAAAACAGGTTAAATTAATAAGTGTTTTTGAAACTGAAACGAAATGGTTTTCTATAAAGCAATTTTCACAAATTCTAACGAAAAGTATCGATATACTGGCATCTGGTACCGATACTTGACCAAATAAATAGTTTTCAAAACAAACAGAATGTCAAATTTCTATTGATACTTAAAAAAGTATCAATACCGATTAATCACGTTTTACAATTTTCAAAATTGGTAGAATGTCTAAATCGTATTGATACTTAAATAAGTATCGATACTTTTCTAGTTGGTATCGATAACCATTTGTAAAATTTGGAAGTTTTTCAAATTAGTCCTATTTCATGCTCGAATTATTAATGTTTCTCCCTGAATGACCGTTTTAGATTATTTGAAGTAAAATTAAGAATTGTATAATTTGAAATCCTTATGAAATTGAATTTCTGACTTTTTTTCCGATAATTGAATGTTTTACTAGTCCATTTAGACGGCTAGTGTGACTTCCATAATTTGGCCGTAACGTTTGGGCTAGGTTGGGGAGGTTATACACTAATTTGACACCCAATGCCTCATCGGACAATGCCGACGTAAATAGTTTGCGCCCAACACTCATCACTGTGTTTTGCATGCAATGTCTCATCAATATAACCGAAGTAAAAGTTGTGCCCAACTCTAATCAACACGTAGTCAAAGTAACTCATAATCTATCTATCCTATGGCATGCCAACTATATCCGACTCTGCCCGAATAGTTAATAAGGTAACCAATAATCAGATTTCTTTATAGTTTGATCATCATTTTATCTATCTCAATATCATCAATTCATTAATCAATACATCATTTAATCCATAGCATAGCATAATTCATTTAAATACTAAGCCAATTCACAAATTCATCCATTTATACTATTTTCAATTGTATTCAATTTAGTCCTCTATCTCGATAATCAAACTTAATCATATCAATTTGATTCAATTCAACTAACAAATCTCAAATTGAAATTCATTATATTCAATATATCAGTCAATTTGTTATTTCTTTATGATTTAGTTCATATATCACCTTTTGTATCAAATCATAAACAATCCAAATTTTAATTAACCATATTTACATTTATAAATTAAATGCATAACAATTTAAAACAAACATAGCATATTAACTTACCTGAATAAATTAGCAAACAAATTGATCTGAAAGAACTAATCAACAATTTTGTCTTTTTCCCAATTAATTTTGATTTGGTCCAATTCTCGATCAATACAATTATTCAATTCAATTTATCAATTCTAAACATCTTATATCATCCTATTATAAGCATATGTTAGTTCAATTTTATTATTCAATTGCCCTTAAAGTTTTGCATTTTATTCAATTTAGTCCCTAAACTCGAAATTGCTATAATTTTCAAATTTGAGCTTCAATTTAAAACCGATTTCAATTCCATCCTTCTACAGCCTCTATTATCTATAAATATAGAAATTTCATCAAAATATTTATACTTTAATTCTTATGTTCAAAACTAACTATTTTCACTTTACAAATTAGTCTCTTTTTCATATCTAAGCTTAAAATCTAACAATTTAGTACCAAAATCTCCAATATTCAACAATGGAAACATTTTACAACTTTAGCAATTTTACAAATTGATACTCGGGTTAGCTAAATCAAGCTCCCAAAACTTCAAAAACATAAAAATTGCAATAATAATAATAATAATAACAACAACAACAACAACAACAACAACAACAACAACAACAACAACAATAATAATAATAATAATAATAATAATAATAATAATAATAATAATAAGAGGACTAAATTGAGCTTAAGAGTTGAATGGTTGAAGCTTCAAAAATGGCTTCCTAAGCTTCTTTAATGGTTTCGGTGCAAATGAGAGAAAAAAACTGATGGCTTTTAATTTTAGGTTTTTAATTTTAGGTTTATATAGTGTAATTAATTTATTAATTAACTAATATTAACTTAATTAACCTTAATTAATTAACACTAAACATAATTAGCTAATTCGGTGGATGAAAACTAGTCTCCACCACCATTTAGCTTTATACTTATTGTCTAATTGCGCAATTGGTCCCTCAATTAATTAAAAATCCATAGTAATTAGCTTTGACTACTTTTACAATTTAATCATTATACCTTAATTAACTATCAATTTGATAAAATTAAGGGACCAAATTTTAATTAACCTTAATACTAATCGTGTAAATATTATTTTAATATTTATAGACTCGAACATCATAAATAGGGGTTCTAAAACCGCTTGACACCACTGGCTTTCGAGTCGTTACAAACCCATTTTAAATATAACTAAAAAATGAAGTATTTTGAAACTCAAAGAACTATCCATAACTCAATGTTCATTATGCGCTCCTGTATCTTCTTTTATATAATACTAGTTTATTTCCCATGCAATACACAATTGTATTGTATTTAATAATTATAATATATTAAAGAGTTAATATTTAGTACACTAATAGTGTACTCATTTTTATTCAAAAGTAGCCTTAAAAAACGATCATGCGTCTCTTTTTAAAAATACTTATTTTTAATATTTTACTATACTCCTATCTAACTCGTCGTGGAGTCTAAAAACTTTAATTATTGTGTACAATATATTATCTCTTTAATTAGTTCATATTATTTTTAAAATTCAATGGAATTGGAAATAAAGTATTTTAAAATATATATGTGATATTAAAATAGTTTTAAAAGTATATATACATATTTAATTCTATTATTAGAAATTTTAAGAATATTTTAAAAATATGTGGATCACATTCATAAATATCTATATATATGACATATGATAATTCAATATGATATATGATATAGATATTCTTGTCATTATAAATATGCACATCATACTAGTAATCTCGAAACCACTTTTTTGAAAACGAAAATAGTGTCGACTTAAAAAATGAAAATTGGAGTCGCCAGTGATCTTTTATTGAGGTGTGATCGGATCACCTTAAAAAATAATTTTCGTCTACGAGTTTCAGAAAAAAATGGCTTTGGGAGTCAGTTACGTACGAGGAAGGATTAGCACCCTCGTAACGCCCAAAATTGGAACCGAATTGATTATTTAATTTCTTAAAGCCGAAAGTCGAAAATTCAAAAATATTAAAAACGATCCACCTTTTATTAATGATATATTTTAAATATTTGCATAAATTTAAACATATGTAGAAAGGCCTTCTCATCTCGAGGTAGCAAAATGTCGTACCCCGTAAGTTAGGATGCAACATTTGAATTCCCAAGCTCAAGCTAACTCTTAAAAACCTTTATTAAAATTTGTACGTTTGAAAACTAAAATGTTTGACCACCTTGGTTTGATGAGAAAATCGAAATCACGTAAGTTAGGCACAATTCCTCAAAATTCCAAAGATGATATATAAGTCTGCCTTTATTTTAAAAAAACCTCATCTCGAGATATCGAAAGGTCATATCCAATGAGTTAGGGCACAACATTTGAATTCTCGAGATAAGCTTTGATTTAAAATTTTCACGTTTGAATTGAAAAAGGGATATTCGGTTACCTAAATTCAACGTAGGAAATTGAAGCCCAGTAAGTTAGGGCACAATCTTCTCAAAGATCTTGGGTACCGAGTATTGCTTTATTTTGAAAACTTTTTGAATAAAATGATTTTAATTCTTTGATGAAACGTAATCTTTTTGACAAATAAAACACAATGGGATAATAATGTACAATGTGAAGTGATAATTAAGTAAACTAAAATGTACACTAGTGATCGACAAATAATCCATAAATACTAATAAACAAAACAATACACATGAGAGCAACAATCCTACATGATATATTATGCAAAAACTCACATTTAAAGCTAATGAATTATAAATTAACTTTGAATGAAATACTAAGCAAATTAACACAAATAAAGGATATCAAATTTTAAGATAAAATAAAAATAAATAGCATGCAAGAGAGAAAATTTAAAATTATCAATATACAAACAATAAAATATAGACATGAAATTTTTAAATAAAAAATATATATAAGTTTAACATAAATAAAAAACAAATACCATGTAAAATAATAATATTTAAATGAATTTTTAAAGTAAATATTCTATAAGATGAAAATCAAATAAGTAATACATATAATAATACATATTAGTCTAAATAAGCAATATACATATGAAATGAAAATTTAATATAAACAATATATAATAATATATATAAAATGTTGGAACAAAAAAACTATACAATAAAGTAGGGTTTTTTTTTAAAAAAAAATTAAGGACGAAAATGTAGCGCACAAATAACATGGGGGACTAATTGGGAAATATTCCCCATCCTCCCAAAACGCAGCGCTACGATATGGACTAAATTGAAATCAGCAGGAAATTATGCGGTCAAAATTAAATACACAAAAGAGACTAGATTGAACCACAACGCAAAAATGGAAGGACTTGGCACGCAAATAACCTGAACAATACCAAAGAGCGCGGATCTAGCCGCATTTGGGTCGGGTCATTGGGTCAAAGTAATTAAACGGCATCGTTTTGAGGGCTACTAACCCTAATTTCAAAACGACGCCGTGTGATTGCATTATTTAAACCAAATTTTTTTAAAAACATTTTAGTTTTTCTTTTTAAAAAAAATAAAAGGGGTCGCCCCTTGTTCTTCCGTCTCCACTAGGGTTTTGAACCTAGTCTCGCGCCGCCGAAAGCTCTGCCAATCTTCGGCCTTACAATCCTTTCTCGAACTTTGATTGCAACGAAGTGAACAAGGATCCAATCGGATCCGACGCTGAGGTAAATCCTTTTCCCTCTTCTTTATTTTTTATTTTATAAACAACATGAACAATAAACGAACATCGAAGAAACAGAAAAGAAAAATGAAATCGAAAAAGAAAAAAAATCAGATTTCAAATCACCTTTCCAAACTTTTAATTCTTTTTTTGATTTCTTTGGTATCTTTTTTACTGATCTCCCCCCTTTACAAATTTTCAATGGCTTTTTATAGCCGAAATGAAACAAGAAAATAAAATAAAAATAAATCTATTCTGTTATCTGCTGGCCTTGATTTGTGATTTTTTATTTTCTTGCTATTTTTCGCTGCCTGTGCTGTTTTTTGCCATTTTTGTTGTGCAGGTACAAGCTTGGAGGGGCGCACGCTCGCGGAGGCATAACACACGCTGGGGGCCTAGGTTCGTCTGCGGCGCAAAGGTAGAAAGCTGTTATTGCTGCTAGGGTTTTTGTTTCGTGGTCTAGGGCTAGGCATTTGGCCTCTGTAATTGGGCCATTGTTTATTGGGTTGGGGATTTAGATTGGGTCTTAGTGTATTTTGTAATCGGGTTTGGGTTTGGGCTGTCAATTGGACTGTATTTGGACTTTGAATTTTTATTTGGTATTTGGTTTTATTTATTTACATACGGGTCGGGCAAATTGGGCCAATTACACCTGCCCCTCTATGCTCGTTGTTGTGTAAAGGGAACGGAGCAAAGAATTTAGAAATGGCCAATTTTGCCGGGTTATGCTGGATCATGGTGCTTTTCTTATTCAGGTAGCCTCATTCGAACCTGCTGCATCTTCAGAGGTATTGGTGCTTCGATCCACTCCACTGTAACGTTAGGGAAATAGGATTTGTAGGTTTTCAAGGGAACATTTGCTATCTTCAGTCTGCTCCACTGCAACTTCAGGGAGATAAGACTTATAGCTTCCAAATGTTTCACTATAATTTCAAGGAAATAAGGTCTGATGCGATCTGTTTTACTGCAACTTCAGAGAGATAAGATCTATCATTTTAATCCGCTCCACTGCAACTTCAGGGAGATAAGATTGGTTCATTCACTCTGCCCTACTACAACTTCAGGGAGATAAGACTTGATGCGATTTTCTCTCTGCAACTTCAGAGAGGTAAGATCTGTGGTTTTAATTCACTCCACTACAACTTCAGGGAGATAGGATTAGTTTCTTCAATCTGCTCCATTACAACTTGGGGGAAATAAGATTCGCCATCTTCAGTCTGCTAGGGAGATAAGATTCGCTACCTTCAGTTTTAATCTACTCCACTTTAGCTTTAATCTGTTCCACTGCAACACCAGGGAAATAAGATTCGCTACCTTCAATCTTAACGCCAGGGAGATAAGATTGGTGTCCTCAATCCACCCCACTGCAACTTTAGGGAGATAGGATTTGTGATTTCACCAATCTATTCTCTGGGCAACCTGACCTGTAGAATCCTTTTTATGAGCCTATTTATGCCTAGTGATTAGGATGTTATGATCGGAATGAATCAAAATCTCCTAACAAAATATGCATGCATGAATGCAAAATGTCATGAAAATAATCCCCTAATGTTTGAGTTGTTATTGCTCATTGTTCATTAAGGATTTATTACCAACACATCAGAACGCCATCTTGTTCTGCTAGTAACACTCATATCTTACTTAACCGGATTGCCTCCACTGTAATCTTCAAGGTTCAATCCACTGTAATCTTCAAGGTTCAATCCACTGTGCTTTTAGTACGTAAAATTTGAATTATCTTCTTGCCATTGTAATTTAGAAGTGTAAGACCTAGCTCATTCTCAATCCTCTCCTACTACAATTTAAGGATACAAGATCTGAATCTCTTTGGTCTCTTACACTTTTCCTAGAGTGTCGTACAACATGTTTTATGCACAATTGTATAACTTTCTTCTCCAAGAAAACCTCTTCTTATCACTCAATGATCATTGCTTGTTTGTTCATTGTCAACAACACGACATCTTGTCACTTTGTTCAATCAATATTTTGACAACAAAATTCGAAGGGATAGTCTTAATTTAGAATTTTCCTTCTTAGATATTTCAACCTTTAAACTTGGTGCGTTCTAAACAATAGTCTTGTTTCAGGTTCTCATATTATTTAGAAATTTCTAGAGTAATGTGCAAAACTTCCTTTGAGAAAGTATTATTAGTCCATTAATCATCATTCCAATGCCACATGCTTACAAAAAATCATATCAATGGATAAAAATAGAATTGATTTCGGAGCACGATTTAAAATGAATAAATTATCAAGGATAGTAAAATAAAAGAGGAATTAAGTGGGAACATGTATTTTGAAAAAGAATAAAGTATTACAAGAACAACAAATTCAATATAAATAGTATGAAGACTAAATGCCCCAGATATCGCAGCTTGAACTTCTCTATACAAACTTTCTGAAGACCATTCTGAGTTTGACATGTGTTTAGGAGACCTACAGTACTCTGTCGATGCCCCAAGATGTCGCCTACCCTTTTCTGTTGATTCAAGTATAGCAATATTACCGCATGCCCTATTTTGATCAATCATTTGATCTGCTCTGATCACCTCATGTCCCATTCTGATCAAAATTTGAGCCGCCCTTTTCGGGCTTTCAACTCAAATCCCCTTTGGTCTCAAGGTGCCCTTTGCGGGTTTTCACCTTGGCCTCTCCCTTTTTTTTGACTCAAAGCGCCCTTTGCGGGTTTTCACTTTAATCCATTTTCTTTCTTCATGTAAAGTATTACTTGACTGAGCTGAGTTTACCAAATTTGGCAAGTTTTTACCATTCATCTCGCTCAAAATCAAAGCTCCTCCAGAAAAGGTCTTCTTTACAACATAAGGTCCTTCCCAATTTGGCATTCATTTCCCTCTAAAATCCTTTTGTAGAGGAAGGATCTTTTTCAACACCAGGTCCCCCTCATGGAATTCTCTGCGAACCTTTTTGTTATAGGCTCACATCATTCGTTTCTGGTACATCTGACTGTGATGAATAGCCTTTAGCCTTTTCCCTTCTATCAGGTTCAACTGATCATATCGAGATTGGATTCATTCGGCCTCATCCAACTTTAGTTTAACTAATACCCAGAGAGAAGCGATTTCAACTTCAATGGGTAAAACTACCTTCATCCCATAAACCTGAGAAAAAGGCGTTGCCCCGGTAGAAGTTCTGATAGATGTTCGATAGGCAATGAGAGAAAATGGTAATTTATCATGCTAGTCCTTGTAAGTTTCAACCATTTTCCCCACAATTTTCTTGATATTCTTGTTGGCTGCTTCCACTACACCGTTCATTTTTGGGCGATATGGTGACGAATTATGGTGTTTGATCTTGAATTGACTGTAGACTTCCACTATTGTGCTGATTCAGCACATTATCAGATATGATTCTTTTAGGCATTCCATATCGACATATGATCTCTTTTTTTCAAGAACTTACTGACTGCTGACTTCGTGACATTAGCATATGAAGCAGTTTCCACCCATTTAGTGAAATAGTCAATAACCACAAAGATGAAATGATGCCCATTAGAAGCCTTCGGCGATATTGGCCAGATAACATCCATACCCCACATGGAGAAAGGCCATGGAGAAGTCATAACGTGAGAGGTGAAGGAGGTGCGTGCATTTTGTCCCCATAAATTTGGCATTTATAGCACTTATTGGCATAGTTGATGCAATCCATTTCCATGGTGGACCAGTAATACCCGAATCTCATAATCTATCTAGCCATGGCGAATCCGTTGGCATACATTTCGCAAATACCCTCATGGACTTCCTCCAAGATTTCCTTGGCCTCCACAGTGTCCACGCATCTCAATAGTACTTAATCCTTTCCCCTTTTGTATAAAATCTCTCCATCTAAGACATAGTCAATGGCTAGTCTCCTCAATGTCCTCTTATCATTCTTTGTTGCCTGATCAGGGTACTCGGGATTTTTCACATATTGCAATATATCTTATTACCAATGATGGTTATCATTTTCCTCTTCCTCAATACTGTAGCAATGGGTCGGGGTCTCATAAATACTGATTTGAATAGGCTTCATGTCTTCTAGTTTGTTCACTTTGATCATGGAGGCTAGGGTAGCCAGAGCATCAGCCATCTAATTTTCTTCTCGTGGAAGATAACAAAAAGTGATACTGTCAAATTCCTCGATCAACTCCAGAACCAATCTTCGATAACAAATTAACTTTGGGTCTCTCGTTTCCCATTCCCCTTTAAGCTGGTATATTACCAATGTCGAGTCCCATTATACCTCTAGTATCTTAATTTTTTGCTCTATGGTTACTTGGATGCCCATGATGCAAGCTTCATATTCAGCCATATTATTGGTGTAATCAAAATTCAATGTACTGGTTAAAGGATAATGATCTCCATTTAGGGACATAAGGATTGCCCCAATCCCATTACTTGCAGCATTCGAAGCTCCGTCGAAATTTAGCCTCCAAGGATGATTTTCTTGAGAATCCTCTTCAACAGTTGCCAGACACATCAAATCTTCATTCAGGAAATCAAAATCCAGAGGTTCATAGTCTTCTAAAGCTCTGCTAGCCAAAAAGTCTGCTATCATACTCCCTTTGACAGCCTTCTGATTTACATATACTATATCAAACTCGAAGAGCAAAATCTTCCATCTAGCCATCCTCCCATTCAACACAGTTGACTCCATCATATACTTTAAAGGGTCTAACTTTGAAATTAGCCAAGTCGTATGGTAGAGCATGTATTGCCTTAATCTCCGTGTCGTCCAGATCAGGGCACAACATAATTTTTCAATAGGCAAATATCTCATTTCACAATCAGTGAATTTCTTACTGAGATAGTATATCGCATTTTCCTTCCTTCCTGTCTCATCATGCTGGCTCAGCACACATCCCATGAAATTATCAAACACCGTTAAATACAAAATCAGCGGTCTATCCAGGCTAAGCGGTGACAACACTGAAATATTGGACAAGGATTGTTTTATCTTGTCAAAAGCTTCCTAGAATTATTCATCCCACACACCTGGATTATGTTTCTTCAGAAGACGAAATATGGGGTCACATTTCTCGGTCAGTTGTGAAATGAACTGAATGATGTAATTCAGTCTTCCTAAGAAACCTCGAACTTCTTTCTAAGTATGTGGTGGAGGCAAATCTCGTACCGTGTTGACTTTGTCTGGGTCGATCTCGATTCTTTTTTCACTTACTATGAGGCCCAACAGCTTTCCTGACCTAGTTCCGAAAGTGCATTTCTTTGGATTAAGCTTGAACTGGAACTTTCTCAGTCTTAAGAACAATTTTCTTAGGACCTGCACATGTTCCTCTTCTGTTCTGGATTTTGCAATCATATCATCAACGTAAACCTCAATTTCCTTGTGCTTCATGTCATGGAACAAGGCTACCATGGCTCTTTGATATGTTGCCCCCGCATTTTTTAATCTGAATGGTATCACCTTATAGCAAAATGTTCCCCACAAGGTAATGAATGTGGTCTTTACCATATCTTCAGGATGCATCTTTATCTGGTTATATCCAGAGAAACCATCCATAAAGGAAAACAGTGAATGGCCCACCGTATTATCCACCAAAGTGTCAATATGAGGCAATGGGAAGTTGTCCTTTGGGCTGGCCTTATTCAAGTCTCTGTAATCCACACACATTCATACTTTTCCATCCTTTTTAGGGACTGGGACGATGTTAGCTACCCATTTACAATATTTGACCTATTCTAAAAACCCATCATCATACTGCTTTTTGACTTCATCCTTTATTTTAAGCACAATATCAGGCCTCATCCTTCTAAGCATTTGCTGAACTGGCTTGCAATCCTCTCTTATAGGAAGGCGATGCACTACAATATCAGAGTTTAACCCGGGTATGTCCTGGTATGACGGTGCGAAGACGTCTTTCAACTTTAGAAGGAACTCGATAAAGTCTCGCTTCGTTTCTTCGGTTATGCATGTCCCAATTTTCACCACCTTTCCCTCTTCCAGGGTCACAATTTCCACCATTTCCTTATGAGGTAGGATTTGTTTATTTTCTTGCTCCACCATCCTCAATAAGTCCGGAGGTAGGTTATGATCTATGTTATCTTCAAAGTCATGAGATCCCTCTAAACACATGTCTTGTTCAAAAGGATTTCCTGAGTCCATAGTAGAGTTACTCATGTCATTGATATCTGGGGGCTTGTTATAGGTACCAAGGAATATACAAAGAATTGTATGAATTTAAGGATACTTATTTGTATGGCATGATTATGAATTAATGAAAGAATGATTTGGTAAAGAATTCAAAAGAATGAAAGAATCCAAAATAATTACTCATACAAAAGAATGAAAGAATCTTAAAGAAATATCTGCTTAAAATAATTGCAAAGATATATTTCATTAAAATAATGATGTTTAAATATGAGCCTATTTCACAAAGGAGTTCTTATTGTCTCTAGTCTAAAACAACAAGTGTGTTCTGAATATTACTCTAAGAAAGCTCTAAAAACTTCAGGTATTTCTTCTACAGTCCAATTATTTAGAACACTCCCAGGTTCATAAGGACGGATATCTAACAAGGTCCCCTCTTCATTTGTGTCTTCATGTATTGCATTGATGTGAACATTTTCCAACATCTCTTCAATACTTTCTCTCCTTGGCATCTTTCGCTCGGGATGAATAATCCCTCTTGATACAAAAGTTTTGGATATGTGGGGGAATATCATTGGTTCCCATTTGACTTTCTCCCCACTCACACGTGCCCTTCTTCTTTCTTGCCTTTTTTCTAACTTCTTCTTTCTCTATATTATATCTGGCCTGTACCCTAAACCAAAGCGATCTTTTTTTCAGCACCGGAGCCTTAATTCTTCCTTGAAGATGTCTCCCTAATCCTCTTCCAGGTAAAGCTCCTTTCTCTATCAACAACTGTAACCCCATCTCCGTGGTTTTGGATATTTTAGGTAGTAAAATTTTGTTCCCCTTAGAAATAAATGTTGTATTTACAAACTCCAATGATCGAAAGAAGCATTCAACTGCCTCATCATTAGTTTCCATGTACGGTGCATCATTGGCTATAGCCGCTATGATATCCTCTTCGACATTTATTATCACTAGTCGACCTTCTAACACTAGCTTCAACTTCTGATGTAATGATGGTCTCCCTAATAAGCAATTGTAGGAAGGTTTGATATCCATTACAAGGAAATCCACCTTGTAAATAGTCGGACCAATCAATAAGGGTATTTCGATTCTTCCCATGACCTTCCTTTCTGTGCCATCAAATACCCTCACTATATTCTGGCATGTCTTCATGTGCTAGCTATCCACGAGCAGCCTGTTAAGTGTGGATAGGGGCAATACATTCAATGCTGATCCGTTATCGATCAAAACTCCTGGCAAGGTATACCCTTTGCATCAGGCAGTAATGTGCAAAGATTTAGTAGACCCCATACCCCCAGGTGGTATTTCATCATCGTTGAAGAAGATAAAGTTATCGGCACTTATATTATTGACCAGCCGATCTAATTTATTGGCAGAGATATCATTGACCAAATAGGTTACGTTCAGCACTTTCATCAACGCACTTCGATGCACCTCTGAACTCAATAGCAAGGCTAGCATAGATATACGAGCTAGTTGTTTATGCAGTTGTCCCACAACACTGTACTCGCTATGCTTCAAGAATTTGAGGAATTCCTTGGCTTCTTCCTCTTTTATTGGCTCTTTGATCGGTAACACAGGCTCGGTTGCTTTCCCCTTCTTTTGTTCCGTCACTATGGCCTTTCCTTTTACAAGTTCTGTTTGAAGACTTATCAAATCATAGCATTTCTCACTACGCATATGAGAACCTATACCCTAATCTTCTTTTGTAGCACTGGCTAAAATCTCCCTTCCCGGGATGGTTGCGTTGCACTCATAGTTCCATGGGACTTTCTTACTATCCTTGTAAGAGAAGGTTGTAGGTTTCTGAATTATGATATTTGGCATTATTGGTACTCCCGCTTCATTATTCTTTGGTCGCGAGATGATGACCATAGGATGATTTACTTTCGGAACCTTTGTCGTTGATTCCGACGCGCATATGCTTCCTTCTTCCTTGAATTCTTTGTAGAACTCCACTTATTTATCATCCATCATGCCTTGAACCAAGGCTCTAAATTCTATGCATTCTTAGATCTCGTGCCCTTCTTCGTGATGGAACTCACAATAATTTCTCGTCTTTTTGTAGCTCTTTTTTAAATTCGAAATGATTAACCCCTTTTCTACCATCTTCTTCCAGACCCATCTCAAAGGAGTTATAACTTCTGTAATGTCTGTCTTAATTCTTCTCCCATGTTTCCACTCATCATGTTTACCCCATTATCAGTATGATTAGGTAATGGATTTTCTCCACTGGATGAATCATCAAATTTGACAATGCCCATACTGATGAGTTTTTCAAGCAGCTTTTTAAAGGCAATGCAATTTTCTATGGAATGCCCCGTAATTCCCGCATGATAATCGCATTGTGCATTCGTGTCATACCATTTGGGGTACGAAGGTTTTAGAGGTTTTAAGTAGAAAGGGGAAATAACGTGTGCATCGAATAAACTTTGATACAGCTCCCTATACGACATTGAAATTGGCGTGAACTGAAGCTTCTTAGTGTTTTGCATTGTGTCGGATTCTTGTCTTGATAAACCTTGTTGGTTAGTAGCCACCTTTCTTGGTTGATTCACTGTAATTGATTTTGAGTAACCCTTTCTATATGTACTCGTGTTGTTCAGCTCATTTTCCTTTTTCTTCAAGGCAACCTTCTGTTACTTTCTCCAGCATCAATCTTACCACTCATTATGGTGTTTTCAATCATTTCACCATTCATGACTATGTCAGAAAAGCTTTTTGTGGCACTTTCTAACATATGTGTGATAAATGGGGATTTCAGTGTGTTAATAAAGAGCATTGTTATTTCTCTTTCCAGGAGCGATGGCTGAACTTGGATGGCAACCTCGATCCACCCTCTGTGCGTATTGCCTAAAACTTTCATTCGGCTTCTTTTCCATATTTTGTAGGGTGATTCTATTAGGAACCATATCTGTCACGTGACTGTACTGTTTCATGAATACTTGCACTAAATCCCTCCATAAACTAATCCTGGTACGACTCAATTGATTGTACCATTTAAATGTTGCCCCTGTAAGGCTATCTTGGAAGCAATGTATTAGCAGTTGGTCGTTATTAACATATCAAGTCATCCGCCTACAAAACATGGTGATATGAGCTTCAGGGAAACTAGTCCCATTGTACTTCTCAAATTCTGGCATTTTGAACTTGTAAAGGAGTACCAAATCCGGGACTAAGCTCAGATCTTTAGCATCTATCCCATGGTAGTTCTCAGTGTTTTCCATTGCCCTGAATTTTTCTTCGAGCCACTTACACCTTTCCTCTAGTTGTTTTGGCAATTCCTCCTTTGTTTTTTCTTTTTCAACCACTTCATCGAAATTAGAGATAGTAGGATTAATAGGGTTATCTCCGGGGTTAGAGCCTGATCTGGTTTGAAAGTTCATTGGTGTTGAGGTACCGGCCTGGAAATGCTGAGGCTTGATTGTGACAAAGGATTTGCACCGGTATACCTCAGCTTGGGTCTGCACATGTGGGGGAGTAAAACCTGGAGGATAGAAAGGTCCCTCATTGTATCCTTCTTCGGTATTAACCATAAGGCCCTTTCCTTTATCATTTCCCCGAGCCAAAAGTTGAGTCAACTGAGTCATTATGTTTCTTTGAGACTCCAGCATTTTGTCCATCATATCTTGCTGAATCTTAGCTAACTGCTCCTGCATTTGCAGTTTAAGTCGGTCTTGCATCTCCTTTTGGAACTGTTCAAGTCTTTCCAATCTTTAGTCCATGTCTTTGGTTTTCACTCGAGTACCGTAATGGTGTTTGGTTGGTTGGTTTCCAGATTAACTGAGGAATAATTGTAATCAATTAGGATCTTTTAATTAGTTTTTAATGCATATGATGCAATGCAATGCATGAAATGAATGCAAAAAAGGCATCAATTTTGATTCAATTCCATTTAAGAAAACTTTACTAGAAAATAAATTTCTTTACATAAAGTGGGCTCAAATAAGACTTTATCCTAATACTCAGAACTCTAATCTTCTTAAGTAACGAGGCTAACTCTTGCCCCCGATCTGATTCCAATTAATACTTTATACTCTGCGTATCAGCCTGCACTGCCAAAGTCTGCAGGTGATCAACTACCTCTCGAATCTGAACCACGGCTTCTCCCATAATGTGGTCCCTGTTTCTAACTTGATTCTGAAAGTAGTGAAGCTACTCATTATTACGATCTTCGTTTGCTTCCAAGTACTTGATCCGGATCTCACAATTTTGCAATGTTGTTTCTAACTCTTCTATTCTCTTTTTCAATTCTTCAATCCTGCTCAAGCTCGCTCTCAACTCTATTGCAGAGTTCCAATTTCGATACTGACGAAGAAATCTTTCCAACTTGGCCACTCTATCCTTTAGTTCGCCTTTTTCTTTTTGGTTCTCTGACAAACTCTTTTCTAAAGCCTCATTTCGTGTCTGAACCTCTTGGAATTTCCTTTCCCATCTATCAGCTTTGTTCTTTTCTTCTCGAATCTCTTCACGCCACTACTCTGAAGTTTTCCCCAACCCGGCAGTTCTCATTGACAGACGCAGCTTCTTATAATCTATCTTCAAGCTATCTAAATCCTCCTCAGCTTTATTTTTCCCTTTTCTTAGTTTCTCAACCTCGAGTTTCTGAACATCCACGTCTAATCTCAAGTTCATCTTTTCTTCTTCCATTTGTTCTATCTTCTTTTCTAATTCTACATTTCTTCTTTCAAAATCTTCTCTTATGATTTCTAGCTCAGAAGGGACAACTCGTAAATGTTCCTCTATTGACTGACTACTTCCCTGACTTGGCTTGGGGATATTATCATTAATCCTCCTAACCAACCATTCATTATACTCAGAAGTTGTCATTGAACCCACGGCTAATCTCTTCATCCACCGAGTCTGGTTTCATGCATTGAACATCTATCGAATCTTCTTTTTGTAACCATCGCCCTTGTATGAGAATTCACACTCAGCTATTCCATGGGTTGTGGGTATAAATTACCTTGACCTATACTGCCTAAGCACTAGCAATGGAGCATAACCAACAGCTCCCCAAATCCCAAGCAAAGGAACCCAATCAAAATCACCGCATCAATATAGGATCCTATCTAGAAGCAACCAAGGAGCTCTCCACTCGATGTCCTCTTCTTGAAGATTCTAAAAAATTGCCATCAATTTCTCTTCCAAGATGTCATCCCTCATCGGCGTAGCTATTATCTCTTTCAGTGGAGAATAGTTTTCGAAGAAGACCCGATACAAAACCCTATCAACCTTCTAGAAGTGACTATGGAACCATGCAAGTAGGAGCTGCGCACATCCGATGAATCTACCCTCACCAACTTTTCGGCATGCATTCAGTGAACTGAAGGTTTCTACCAAAATCGCTGGGACTGGTGTAACCCTCTTATCAAGTCGATCGAATAAATTAGTGACTGCTTCATCAACGTGCCCCAAAGCTTTGGGGAAGACCACTAAGTCGTATATACTTAAAGCAAAGACATCCACCCTCTTCTTTGTATCTGGGTGTGCTAGACTTAGATCCTTCAAGCTCTTCCAAGAAATGCACTTGCTATCCCCCTTCTGCTTGATCCGGGTTGCAACCCACTGCTCGCTTATCCCAGTTATATTCATCAGCTTCTTTAAAAAGGTCGGTACATTTACAGCTCTCGAGTAGGCTCTGTCTACTTGAATCTTTGAACACCGAAGTAAATCCATGTATTCTTCTATTCTATGCACCAAATCGACCTTCCTAAATGTGAAGCAACTGTAAGCAAGATTCCAAAACTGGGCGAGAGCCTGAAACAAGTGCTTGTCTACCTTCATGTCAAGCAGATAAGTCAAATCCCCATAATTAGAGTAGAATAGCTGCTAACCTCATCATTCCACTGATCCCAGATTTCCTTCAACTCTTGCAAATTATTTTGAGTTACGCTAATACGGGTAAAGTCTCATAATTTCGATACATATCCCTCAGCCAAACTATCACCTTTCTCGCGTTGTGTCATTTTGGACCAAGTTCGGACAGCCGCATTATCTTCCACCTTATCAAGAAACCCTTTTTCCATGATAAGCTTTCTATCTAGCAACTGAATATGAACCAATGCCTTTCATAATGAAATTTCATGTAGTTGAAATGTCATGCAATCAAAGTAAGACACAAAAATTCAATATCATATATAAACATAGAATCCAATACAATCAAGAAATAATCAAAACACTTATTCAGGTATTTCTTAGGGTTCAGTATGGTTCTACCTAAGGTGAATTCCTAAGGTTCACTACATGAAGTTTTGGCTTCTAGGGCAAAAGTACTTGTACCAGTCGATGCCTCGATCTTCACCCGTTATAGGCTCATGCAGACCAAGTTCGGTTCAGGGGAATACATTTCCCTATGACTATACGGAGATGAAAATCTCACGAAGGCACAGGTACAGATGTATCCCGAAAGCGATCCACTATCCTATACAGAGGTGAAAACCTTACGAAGGAATAGTTTCTCACTCCCACTTAAAGGGGTAAAATCGTCCAACTCATGTATGCAAAATGCAAATTCACTAACGGACTTAAACCAACAAACCAAGCACACTATAATGAAAATGAGATTGAATGCAAAGGGGATATTATGAATTTTAAAACAAATTTTGATTTTTCGACCATAAGATAAAAATTAATCAATTTATGCTCGACTCTCTTAAAATCAGTCCCCAACGGAGTCGCCAAGCTGTCAAAACCACTTTTTTGAAAACAAAAATAGTGTCGACTTAAAAAAAGAAAATTGGAGTCGGCACCGATCTTTTATTGAGGTGTAATTGGATCACCTTAAAAATAATTTTCGTCTACGAGTTTTAGAAAAAAAAAGGGTTCGGGAGTCAGTTACGTACAAGGAAGGATTAGCACCCTCGTAACGCCTAAATTTGGTACCGAATTGATTATTTAATGTCTTAAAGTCGAATGTCAAAAAATTAAAAATATTAAAAATGATCCCCCTTTTATTAATGATATATTTTAAATATTTGCTTAAATTTAAACATATGTAGAAAGGCCTTCTCATCCCGAGGTAGCAAAATGTCGTACCCCTTAAGTTAGGATGCAACATTTGAATTCCCAAGCTCAAGCTAACCCTTAAAACCCTTTATTAAAATTTGTATGTTTGAAAACTAAAATGTTTGACCACCTTGGTTTAATGAGAAAATCGAAATCACGTAAGTTAGGGCACAATTCCTCAAAATTCCAAAGATAATATATAAGTCTGCCTTCATTTTAAAAAAACCTCATATCGAGATATCGAAAGGTCATATCCAATGAGTTAGGGCACAACATTTGAATTCCCGAGATAAGCTTTATTTAAAATTTTCACGTTTGAATTGAAAAAGGGATATTCGGTTACCTAAATTCAACGTAGGAAATTGAAGCCCAGTAAGTTAGGGCACAATCTTCTCAAAGATCTTGGATACCGAGTATTTCTTTATTTTGAAAACTTTTTGAATAAAATGATTTTAATGCTTTGATGAAACGTAATCTTTTTGGCAAATAAAACGCAATGGGATAATAATGTACAATGCGAAGTGATAATTCGTAAACTAAAATGTACACTAGTGATCGACAAATAATCCATAAATACAAATAAACAAAACAATACACATGAGAGCAACAATCTTACATGATATATTATGCAAAAACTCACATTTAAAGCTAATGAATTATAAATTAACTTTGAAAGAAATACTAAGTAAATTAACACAAATAAAGAATATCAAATTTTAAAATAAAATAAAAATAAATAGCATGCAAGAAAGAAATTTTAAAATTATCAATATACAAACAATAAATTATAGACATGAAATTTTTAATAAAAATATATATAAGTTTAACATAAATAAAAATAAATACCATGTAAAATAATAATATTTAAATGAATTTTTAAAGTAAATATTGTATAAGATGAAAATCAAAATAAGTAATACATAAAATAATACATATTAGTCTAAATAAGCAATATACATATGAAATGAAAATTTAATATAAATAATATATAATAATATATATAAAATGTTGGAACAAAAAAAGTATAAAATAAAGTAGGGTTTTTTTTAAAAAATTAAGGACGAAAATGTAACGCGCGAATAACATGGGGGACTAATTGGGAAATATTCCCCATCCTCCCAAAACGCAGCGCTGCGATATGGACTAAATTGAAATCAGCAGGAAATTATGCGGTCAAAATTAAATACACAAAAGAGACTAGATTGAACCACAACGCAAAAATGGAAGGACCTAGCGCGCAAATAACCCTCACAATACCAAAGAGCGCGAATCTAGCCGCATTTGGGTCGGGTCATCAGGTCAAAGTAATTAAACGACACCGTTTTGAGGGCGACTAACCCTAATTTCAAAACGACGCCGTGTGATTGCATTATTTAAACCGATTTTTTTTAAAAACATTTTAGTTTTTCTTTTTAAAAAAATAAAAAGAGGCCGCCCCTTGTTCTTCCGTGTCCACTAGGGTTTTGAACCAAGTCCCGCGCCGCCGAAAGCTCCGTCGATCTTCGACCTTACAATCCTTGCCCGAACTTCGATTACAATGAAGTGAACAATGATCCAATCGGCGCCGACACTGAGGTAAATCCTTTTCCCCCTTCTTTATTTTTTATTTTATAAACAACATGAACAACAAACGAACATCGAAGAAACAAAAAAGAAAAATGAAATCGAAAAAGAAAAAAAATCAGATTTCAAATCACCTTTCCAAACTTTTAATTCTTTTTCTGATTTCTTTGGTATCTTTTTTACTAATCTCCCCCCTTTACAAATTTTTAATGGCTTTTTATAGCCGAAATGAAACATGAAAATAAAATAAATAGAAATCTATTATGTTATCTGCTAGCCTTGATTTGCGATTTTTTATTTTCTTGCTGTTTTTTCCCTGACTGTGCTGTTTGTTGCCATTTTTGTTGTGCAGGTACAAGCTCGGAGGGGCGCACGCGCTCGTAAGTGCAGCACGCGCGAGGGGATTGGGTTCGACTGTGGCGCAAAGGCAGAAAGTTGCTATTGCTGCTAGGGTTTCTGTTTCGTGGTCTAGGGCTAGGCATTGGGCCTCTGTAATTGGGCCATTGTTTATTGGGTTAGGGATTTAGATTGGGTCTTAGTGTATTTTGTAATCGGGTTTGGGTTTGGGCTGTCAATTGGACTGTATTTGGACTTTGAATTTTTATTTGGTATTTGGTTTTAAAAAATAAAAATTGGAGTCGCCGCCGATCTTTTATTGAGGTGTGAGCGGATCACCTTGAAAACACTTTTGATCTACGAGTTTTAGTAAGAAAACGGGTTCGGGAGTCAGCTACGCACGAGGAAGGGTTAGCACCCTCGTAACGCCCAAAACTGGTACCGAATTGATTATTTGATGTCTTAAAGTCAAATGTCAAAAATTCGAAAAGATTAAATATGATTTCCCCTTTTTATTAATGTCGTATTTTAAAACAATGCTTTGATAGATTTGAACGAATGTAAAAGAGGCCTTCTTATCTCGAGGCAACAAAATGTCGTATCCTGTAAGTTAGGATACAACGTTTGAATTCCCAAGCATAAGCTAACCCTTAAAAAATCTTTATTGGAACTTTGTGTATTTGAAAACTAAAATGTTTAGCCGTTTTAGTTCGACGAAAAAAAATCGAAACCCCGTAAGTTAGGGCACAATTTCTCATCGTTCCAAAGACGATATATTGCAAACTTCATTTTTCCTTTTTATGAATTTGGATTAAACCGAAAGTTCAATGTAATGTTAACAAAGATATAAATTTGATTTATTTGAAATGAAGAAAAATAAAATGATCAATTTTGGTAAATAAATCAGAAATTTTAACTATAATGTAATGTTTGGAATTAGAAAACAAATGTATGAACATGGAACAATATACGCGGGTTGACTACCATACAAATATGAATATACAAACTCAAATGCACATAATAGTTTTTAAACTCAAAATAATACATGAAACAAAACTCAATTCCAAATATATAGCACATAAAATAGAACAAAGTGAAGCAAGTAATAAGCTAAAAACTAGTATACAAGTCTGTTCAAAATAAAATGAACACATGAAACGAATTTAAAAGAAATAATAAAAATCATTTAAAATTACATACAAACATTTTAACACATATAATATGTAGACATAATATACAAAATATTTAAATAAAAGATGTGTAAAGAAGAATTAAAAGGTATATTATATAGAAAAATAATAACAAAGTAAATTAAGAAAATGTGTATAATTTAAAATAATAATATATAGATGACATTTAAAACAACGCATGAATTAAAATAAATAATTTATAAATATGTATTTTAATACAAATAATATCCATGACTTGAAATAAATAGAGTAATTTACAATAAAAACAAATAATAAATTTGAAATAATAATACACAATAAATTTAAAAATTTTGATAATAATTCTAAAATAATAATATGTGATACATTTAAAATAATAATGTTGATAAATTATAAATAATAATGCATAATAAATCTAAGATAATAATATATATAATAAATTAAACGATTTTAATAATAAAACTAAAATAATATTAAGTTTAAACACCAAAATAATATCAGATTTAAAATTAGATAAAAATGGAGTAATAAATATTTAAATGTATTTAAATAAATAATAATAATTAAATCCATTAAATTAATAAGGATTAAATTGGAGTCAAAACAAAATTTAAAGGAAAGAAAACGATATTAAAAAAACTGTCCAAGGATCAAAACGTAGTGCGCATGACATGGGGACTAAAAGGGAAATTTTCCCTACCCCCAAAATGCGGCGCTCAGATGCGGACTTAATTGAAACAGAAATAAAATGGAGATAAAATTTAAAAGGAAATAAAATACAAAAAGGACTGGATTGAAACGCGCTTGAAATGTGGAAGGACCGCGTGCGCACATTGTCCATTTTCTGCAGAAACACGCGGATCCCTTAGGCAGACGGATCGGGTCACGGGTTATAGCCAATACGGCACCGTTTTGGAGCTATTGAAACAGGCCCTAAACGGTGCCGTTTCTCACCCTATAAATAGCCCCTTTTAAAACCCTAAAACCGGAAGGACACCCCTATTCTCTCCGCCGCTGCGCAATCCCGAAACCCTCCTCTCAGCTCTGATTTGGGACGGAGTAAGCAGAGATTCTGGCGGTGCACTCACGAAGGTATGGCCTCTTTCATTTCTCCTCTTTTACTTTTTTCGCATATATAAAAAAAATGAATATCAAATCGAAGAAAAAAATAAAGAAAAAAAAACTCTGAGAATCACCTTCCAAAAAAAACTAATATTCGATTTCTTTTGTATTTGTATTTTTTTCCAATCCCCCCTTATTTTATAGATTTTAATTGGCTTTTATAGCCGAAACAAAAAAGAAAAGTAGATATATGAAAAAAGGAAATAATTCTTTGCTTCCATTTTGCTATTAGTCCGTTTCTTTTCGCTGGTTGTTTCTTTGTTTGTTGCATTGCAGGTACATGGCCAGCTGGCGTGGAGGCGCACGTGGGAGCTGCTGTGCGTAGGAGCAGCGGAGGCTAAAAGGCGTTTAGGGTTTTGGGTGGTTTGCTGATGTTGGGCCACGAAAATGAGTTTTGTAATTGGGCTTTTGGGGTTATTATTTATTTTTTGTTTTATTTCGGGCCAATGTAATTTTAGGGTTTGGTCTAATTTTTTTGTAACTAGACATTATTATTTTTTGACTTTTGGATTTATTAAATTTGATTTTAATACAGTAGGGTAAAAATTGGGTATTACAAGTAAAATATTTTTTATTTTCTTTATTCAGAAAATATTACATAAAATTGTTGTATGTATTAATATTATTTTGTAAATAAAATCCATTGCATTTATTATAAAATATGTAGAAATATTTTAGGTTGGAGCACATACAATATGAAGTCATATCCATGTAAGATTACTAGAAGCTGTGACTTTAGTACTTGTTGTACATGGAGAAATAAAATATTTACTACTAAATAAACAATCATTTTAAACCTTGGGATTTATATTATATTGTGTCCATTAGTCTTTAACCTTCTTTTCAATTTTTATTTTCCTTTATTTATGGTTATTTTCTGCTTTTCTTTCATTTTTATTTATTTTAATAATCTTATAGAATTTCTTTCTTTTCTTTGAACTGAAGAAAAAACGAAAAATCAAAACTTTTTTGAAAATCTTTGAACATTTCTTAAATATGCAATTTGCAATTTCTTTGGAAGCCTTGTGCTCACAGAAATTAAGAGGAAAAAATAAATATCTATCTCAGCTGGTTAAAAGACAGAGATTGGGACAATATTCCTGAATATGGTGAGAAGTTCCGAGTCCATAAGAAAGCATGATCCATGCAGAATGGCACCTAATATATATAAGTTTATCATTTGCTTGCTCATGCTGCTTTCTCTCACCTCCTATGATTTAAATCCGGTGAGGTGAAGTGAAGATTGGTTGGCATAGATGTTATTATCGAGACATAAAATGCGTGCATGTGCTTAATTCGTAATGTGCAATCGTCTGTTCAGAAACAGCCTTAAGATTATCAAACACAAGAAAATGGCAAAGCCTTACACATATAGCTTTTATATGTTCACCCCCGATTCAAAAACAAGGCGGTGATCGCATTATGATCAGCATAGGATCTAAATTACAATATACTTAATACGCTATAAAAGAAAATGGAAAAAGTTGAACAAACTATTGACCCAAAGCCTTAGAACTCAGAAGCAAGCACACTTCTTATCCACTCTAGTTTTTCTTTTATTCCTGCACCTCAGCTCAAAAAAACTATGAGGTATCTTTATAATTTCCCATGACATGAGACAATTAAGGAGAAAAACTAGAAAAAGGAAGAACAGAAGTTACTGCTTACCCTTAATTATTGTTCACGCCTTTATTTACGGAAAAGACCCTTCAAGGGAGACGTAGGAGTCGTCGGAGATTGTCAGTGGCTCCATCATCGACTCCTCCACCAGCTTCAGCCTTGCAGCCAAGCTTTGGTCTAAGCGAAAAGCTGGGCAAAGGCAAGCTGCTAGGTGGTGGAGAGAGTGTAAAGATAGAACTTGAAAGCCTCTCCAAATCTCTCGCAGCCGCCTGGGGTCCTCCTGATGCCATGACAAAGGGCTTACTAATTGCACCTTGTGCTTTTTTTCCCTCCGTTGGTCTGGTTTGAAGTTTCTTTGGCTCTCCTACTGATTTGCCACTGAGTTGCTTCGATTTTGATCTCTTTGGAGGGGTCAGAGATTGGTCTTTGTATCTGTTGCTTTTGAGGTTAGATGGAGAAGATGAAAGGGGTGGGGTTCGAGAAGGGAGCGACGTATGAAGAGGTTTATTAGGGAGTGGAAGTGGAAGGAGAGGTGGTTGATGCTGAGCCTGATAGAATGGATAAGAGAAGGAAAGAGACGGTGGGGGAGCCAAAAAGAGGCCTCCTCCTCCCCCATGGATGATGCTTGTGTGAGCTCCACTACTATGTCTCCTTGGAATGTTCTTGAGTTGCTTGTTTGGAGGAACAGATTTCTCAGCTGAAGATGACAAGAAAATCCCATCCATAATACTACTGGGTTTTGCTTTGGCAAACAACGAACAAGCTTTTTCAATATCAAACAAAAAGAGGCGATGATCTTCGAAATAATATGATCAAAAGCCTGAAGCCAAAAACATGCTCAAGATATATATATTTCAGAGGAAATCTTTACAGATTTTCTCAATGAAAAGTAAAAAAGAAAAAGAATATTGGTTAGGAAATGCTATTGATAAACAGAAAATAGATACAAAATCGATTTCGATCCCAGAGGGATCCGAAATGGTTTGGATTTTTAATTTATTTTACTTTTCTTCCAGACTTTCATGTGTTTAAAAGTCTGTGCCTCTTTTTATACAAGTAATAAACTCCACGTCTCCAACGGCTACTTTATTTTTTATTGTAATTTACTTTTCGTTAAAATTGTCTGTTAGGCCCTATACTTTTGATAAAATTTGAGATTTATTCTGTTTACTTAAAAGGTTAGAAATTAAGCCCTTTAACTGTTTTGATCTAAAAATCTCAATCCAATCATTAAAATAGTAAGTATTTTTTTGTCAAAATTTACCAATATCAAAATTTTAAAATATAGGGAGTAAATATCAAAATTTATAGAAATACAGGGACTAGTAACATACTTTGTCCTTTACTTTTTTTCATTTTCTTTATAATAAAAATGTTACCACAGACTCCTAATTTACCGACAGTTCAAGACTTGGGAAACACTGTTGGGCGGCAGCCGTCAATTCGATTTACACCGTTGGATCGAATAATTAGAAATAACCGGTGAGGAGATACCAGCCGTTTGATCATTCCCTCCATCTAAGATGTTGGTCTGGTTTGAAAGAGACTTGAAAGAATCCTAGCAATACACGTATCCCACTTGGCGGGACCCAAGACTATTTTATGACCACCTCATGCAAGAGCAACACATAAATAGAAAATAGGAGTAAAATATTAAATATTTTATGTGATAATACAGTGCAAGACCTGAAGGGATTGGTATACGTGGCAGCAGGCCAGCCAGTCTTGATGAGAATTTCCGGTCCATTATTGGTCGGTGCCATGCACGTGACCTTCATTCACGTCTATTAATTTTGATGTATAACGACGTCTATGTCAATTTAAAAATATAGTTCATGCCTAATTTATATACGCGAGTTTTTAAGTTTCATCACTAGAGTTTTGGTCCAGTTAGTCCTAATTGGTTTTAGTTTGAACTATATTAATTTTTAATTTGTTTATATTATAATAATTTAGTTGTATAGTTCGTCTATAATAATTTAATACTTATAATTACTTATATTTATATTTATAATTATATTGTACTTGTTATAATTCATAAATATAAAAAAACTGAAAAGATATGCATTTGTATTTTGTGCAATCATCATATTCATGATATTATATATATTTAAAAATTTTAAATATTTATAACTCCTCTATATAAAAATTTTCATTATTTAATATTTAAACATTTGGCGAAGTTAGTGTTCTTGTCATCAACGCAGAATGAAATTATAGAAATATCTTTATTTTAAACTATAATATTATTGTGATGCCGTTTTGTCTTTTCATACTTTTATAAGTAAAATGACATGGACACCCTTATATCAAGGGTGAATTTACATTTTGTCTCCCTACTTAAAAGATGGACAAATTAATCCTTGGACATTAGATTAAATGCAAAATGGTCGTTCTATTAAAAATTCCATCCAATTCTTCTATTAAAAACTAGTCATTATACATCAACATAAGGTACACATGGCACGTCACGTGTCACTTTCTAGTTGTTCAGTCAACCACGTAAGTTTTTAACCGTACAAATAAAACAATTTTTTAGCAGAAAGGACCAATTTGCTATTTGATTTAACGTATAAGGACTAATTTATCTATTTTTAGTAGAGAGAGAAAAAATGCAATCTAACTCCTAATATAGAGACATCCATAATACCTTTACCTACTTTAATATTATTTTAAATAAAACAATTAAAATCATAAATCCAAAGATTAAACATATATTCAATATTCATCATCACTCGATCTATTTTCATTAATATATAAATTTTAAAAGAAAATATTTTTATGGAGAAAATCTAATTTATATTATTCTCATATTATACATGTGTCATATAATGAGTGTCAATTTCATGTTAACATCACCGTGTTATCTTTTTATATCATAATCATATTCAATGTATTAAATATTGGTACAAATTTAACACATCACTAATTATTTTTTAAATGAAAATAATTATTTTACTTAAATTTTAACACCTTCGTGCATTTATGTTGTGTCATCTAGCGTTCATGTTGAACTCACATTTATATTGTGTCTATTCGTTGATAAATTTATATCAATGATTGAAATTATTCAAGATTTCTGAGTGTAAATAGTGTTTTTTAGAAATATAATAGATAAATATTTAAATTACATAAATAATTAATCATATTTACAAATGATTTAATTTATAAAATATTTTTATCAAATTCCTCACAAGGTTTATTGAAACTGTAATAACAAATACATAAAAATATTTAATGCTATTTAAAATAATTATAACATTAAAAGTAATCAATTTTAACTCGGTTGGCATGAACATTGTTATCGATGTAAGAGAGTGTAGTTTAAGCATGCTAAAACATATTTATTCTCCTATTCAAGGATTGAAGAAGAGTTATAAGTAACAGAGACAATTTATTGGAGACTAAACATGTCCAATGGCTAAATAGCTTACCAGGCATGATAGACCTGACCTGATTAGAACTCAGCTTGGATGAAGATTTTTACATTTCGACCCAGCCTGCATTTAATTTGAATAGTTAAAAGTATTTTTAAATTAAAATTTAATTATAAAAAATATATATAAAATAGTAACTAAATATATTTTTAAAATTTTATTAATTTTTGAATAATAAAATGGATTTTTTAAGAAATCAACTCGAAAATAGACCTGAGCTTAAAACCAAATTTTAACTTAACCCAATCAAGAAGTGAGTAAAGCCGGAAATGTTGATTAAGACTGGCTATATTTCTTCCATTGCGGACAAAAATTGAAGTCTTCTTCCCCAGCACCGAAAGATATATATCGAATATTTCAGCCGTTAGCTACAATTAGTATCTTAATAAATTTTTTTCAGTAGATAACAGTAAGTGCCTAAAAAAGCTTTTTCTTTTAAAGTTTGATATAAAGTACCGTGAATGAGAATATTAACTAGCAGCTACAACCTTACTTATTTTTCGTACTTTACAAATTATATTATAGGAAGGAGATGTTATTATTAAAGCTTGAATTCTCTTTTTTTTTTTCTAGTATTTATGATTTATAAAGATTAATTCTTTTAAATTTTATAATGATTCTTTTTAATAATGTATTAAGATCTAATTTTAAGAAATCACTACACCAAAACAGGCTTTTAGCGGTACTTTTAGTGGCGTTTGGACAAAAAACGCCGCTAAAAATCAAGCATTAGCGGCGCTTTACACAAAACGCCGCTAAAGATCAAGCATTAGCGGCGCTTTTAGGAAAGCGCCTCTAAAAATAAGCATTAGCGGCGTTTTTTGGAAAAACGCCGCAAAAAAACCTAAGCCCAACGGCATCTTTTTTGACCTATCAGGTCTTTAGCGGCGTTTTTAAAAAAGCGCCGCTAATGCTTAGATCTTTAGCGGCGTTTTTTAAAAAGCGCCGCTAATGCTCAGAGCTTTAGCGGCATTTTTGAGAAAGCGCCGCAAAAATATTTTATCTGTTATTTACTATTTAATTTGTTTATTTATATTAATTAAAATTTAATTTATTTTTAATTGAATATTTGTTAAATGGATAAATTTAAAATAATGACACATAGAAATAATTTGAAATAAAAAAACATAGAAAAATATTTGTTAAAAATGGAAAAATTAAAATACTATTATTTAAAATAATTTTAAAAATTTTTAGGTAGATGACTGATTGATTTTAATTGTAAAAAATAAGATAGTATTAATTTTAAAATATTTAATTAATTATCATTATAGTTTAGGGTTTAATATATATTGTTTAGGGTATATGGTTAATTTAGGATTTAAGGCCGGTTTAGGAGTTACAATTTTAACATTTATAGATTATGGAATTAGGGATTAGGGATTAGAGATTCTAGTTTAAGGGTTGTGATTTAGGCATTAGGGGTTAGGGGTTAGAGATTAAGAGTTAGGGATTTAAGGTTTATGAATTCGATGTCAGGTTAGGCTTTAGGGTTTAGATTAATTAGTGTGTTTTAATTTTTTATGAAATAAGGTTTAGGGGTTAGGGGTTAGGGATTCGAGTTTAGATTAATTAATGTTTTTGAATTTGTATATTAGATAAGGTTCAGGGGTTAGTAGTTAGGGGTTAGGGGTTTAGGTTAAGGGTTAAAAGTTAAGAGTTAGTGATTTAGGGTTTAGAAATTCGGGGTCAACTTATGGTTTAAGGTTTAGATTAATTAATATTTTTTAATTTATATATTAATTAAGTTATTATATAATTGTAAAAGAGGGTTAGGGTTAGGGGTTAGGGGTTAGAGGTTAGGAATTAAGGGTTAGAGGTTAAAGGTTAATTGCTTGGATAATTCTAACTTAATAATTAATTACTGACCATTTAATAATTTTTTCTTATTAAAATATATGATATTTATTTTGAGAGTAATTAGTTTTTATAAAAAAATAATTTTAAAAAATAATAAATATTTTATATGACTTAACTAATAATATTTAACAAATAAAATAAAAGATTTTTAGTAGAACAAAATATAGTCATTTTGTTCAAAATAAAATAAAATTTTAACAGATAAAAAATAAACAATAGCGACGTTTGTTTTTATAAAAAAATGCCACAAAAATCATTTTAGAATGGCGCCATTTTACCCCAAATTTTCCCCCCATGAAATCCCTAATATTCCCATGGCCTTACCCGTTCCCTTTCTATTCACCAAGTCATTTCTCCTATTACCCTTTCCCCTCTCCCTTTCTCTCTTTCCTCTTCACCTGACCCTATCAAAGAAACCCAGCTTTCCATCTCGGTACCAGACGACGATGTTTTGAACTCCTTCTTCATCGTTTTCTCTACTTCCCCTTCTTCTTCTGCTCTCCAATGGCTATCCCCGTCGCAAACGTTTAACAAAAAAACACCCTTTTGTTTATACCCAATGCCAGTGTATCCACGCGCGTTATGTCTTTTTAATTTGTAACCAAGATTATCAAGGTCCCTGAAGGCTTCGATTATGAGCTTTACAATAGAACGACATCAACAGGATTTTGGGTCCTAAGTCTTCTTGTATCTCTTTCAAGGATTCTATATATACCATTGATGATGACTGTTTTGTAAGCTCAACCCTTGTCTCTTCCCTGTTCTATTTTTTGTTTTTGAATTTTGGATTTTGGTGGGTTTCTCCAAAAACTGTCTTCATTTTAAAGATCTGGGTTTGATCCAACTTTTTTAATACTATTTTACTTTTGGTTTTAAGTCTTGGATCTTGATGTATGGATGTTTAGATCTTGACTTTGATTTTGGAATTTTGCATTTTGTTTGTTGTTTTGGTTACTTTAAAAAGCTGTTTTCTTTAATGTAGTTTCCTATCTTTTATTTGCTATTTGGATCTGCAATTACATAACATCTTTTGATCTGTGGTTTCTTGATTTCTTCGAACTAAGGTGATTTATGTGGATTTTGTTTTTAAAACGGGAATGAAGCATTTGGTAATTTATGTGCCCATAAATAACATAACACTTATGTTGCAGGAAAGATGTGCAGGTGCTGATACTGTAGCTCTAGTAGCTCGGATATTGCATAGATCTAGAACTAATCTCCAATCATTGCTATTAAAGAGTAATATAGCTGTAGTTGAAGATTTCTTTGTGCACCTGGTATGGTTCTCAATTAGTCATTTTCTATCAATTGGGTTAAGAAAATGCAAAAAAATATATATATACTCGTGTGATTTATGTTGACTTATGGTTTAGTGCTATGTCTAAACAAGACTAGAATAGTTATTTATAACAGTATTGGACCACCTCTAATCCATATTTTCCTGAAATTAAAAAATACCAGTAATAAGAAACACTTTGTCCTCTCTTCTTTCAGAAAGGATGTCCTGGTTTCTGCTTTGGGTTATTTGTATATTTATAGTATTAAATAAATGTCAAAGTAGTATGTGGTTAAGATTTTAGTTCCACCTTTCATAGAAAAGCAAGTTGTTAATGTTTTGTAGACATAGAGATATATTATAGATAAGGACAGGGGTCATTCTACTAGATCTTCCAAGTGAGTCTGTAAGGTATGTCAAAGTAAATTTAATAATTTCCCGTTTTGTTGCTTCATTAATTTGGTACATTGAACCTTTTGAACATATAGACAGCTTCATAATATATTCAAGCAGTTTCTTTATTACTTTATACTAAATTCAATTGAATCATTATTTGGTATGATGTGATGAAAATCATGAATGATAAATCTGAAATTACGAAATAGGCTCCTTGTTGCCCCTCCCTTTGAAAAAATGGCCCTCGAGCAGTTGTGGGATCTGTAAATTATGAGGACTTGGATTCTTGAAGACCTTTGACACTATCTTGTGCTAGATTATTATGATGGCGTGTCAAGTTACTCTATGTAACTTATGATTTGTAGCTCAAATATTTTCTTTAATCAAGTACAAAATGATGACAAACACGCAGAAGGGGGCTCGATTCATGAAGGAAGCCGTTTTTTGTTCAAACAATTGAAACAAAATTCAAAGATCGATTACTCCTAATAACTATTAGAGCTTTGATGAAGGTAGCTCTTCCCCGTCAAAGGCCCTCCTATTAGTTTCATCATTAAAGCTAAAAATAGATAGACCAAATGTGTCACTTCTCTACTCTCTGTACAAGCATGTATACCTCTCAAGTCCTTGCTCCCGCCACTCAACCACACAGATAGCCCATGTAATAATCTACATAGCATAAGCTAAGCTACCTTTGTATATATAAATATATATTAGTAATTTGATTCAGTAATGTGTCACCTAAGGACAAGGCATAGTTGAAGTCATCAATAGAAATCTATAAATTAAAAAAGAAAAAAGTCATAAAACTCCTTGGAATCACTTTTGTCAACTAAACACATAAACAAAATAAATAAAAAAACAAGTTCTGAGTGAGTTATACACTTCGCTTGATGAGAGTGCAACTACCTCTCATCTCTCACTATTTATTTAATAATTGTTAAATATTCTTATTTTTATATCATATTCATGTTATCTTTTAATGATATTTTGTGTCTGTCTTTTTATTGCTTTCACGCTTTTTATTGCTTTTATTGCTTTTATTTTATTTTTAAATTGAAAGTGTTCATGAATTAGGTTCAACTCATTAAAAGTTATTCCTATATGAAAATGTATATACTTTATCATTAAATATAAATAAAATAAAATAGAGATGGAATCAAATTAAACCGATTTACTTTGCATTGGTATGACCATTTTTAATTTGGGCAAATAAAAGAAGGCCCCATAAGGGTTTCATACTTAGCTGGAAAGCTAAATATATGATAATATATCATATTAAAATAATTTTTATGGCTGAGCAAAATGTGTGTGTGTGGATTATATCTTGCTGAAAATGTTTGCTCCATGTTATTATCGTATTTTACATTTTCAACATTTTCTTGTGATGGCAACTCTCTTTTCTTGTGTTAGAACTTTAATTATTAAATCAATCTGTCTCTAACATATACTCCCAGATATGCTAGATGTTGGTACTAACAATCTAAAGCTAATTGAAGACCCACTTTATGAGTAAAATATGTGCTTATTTACTTTGTTATTCATAGAATGGAACATATGAAATGCTTGTTGGTACTTTGTTTTATTTACCGATTGTGGAGATTTCTTTTGACATGTTTCTCTTTGGGGGTTTGGACAGATTTAGGACTAAGACAACCAAGGTTAGAAGGGGAAGAATATTTATCAATTATTGATGAGTTCAACGAAGCGATTTTAACACGTTAGCCTGAGGCTATTGTACAGGTTTCTCTCTTTCAGAAGTGAGACTTTTGTTTTATGCTGATACCATGATGTTTATTTGATGGTTACCCCATTTAGTTTGAGGATTTTCAAATGAAGTGGGCCTTTAAAACTCTGAAACGCTATCGGGAAAGGTTTTGCATGTTTAATGATGACGTCTGGTGAGCACTTGGCCCGACAAGTTGCTACTTTTATGGATAGGATTAGATTCTAGTGTAACTTAGATTGCTGCAGATCACTATGAATGCCACAAATATTAGAAAGTTGTGCTTACTTAATTCTCTTAGGAACTACTGGAGTTGCACTTGCTGGATTGTTAGGAACTGTAAGAGCACAAGGTCGATCTTTGGATGATTTTCCAAACCACAAGATTGTTGTGGTGGGAGCTGGAAGGTATTTGGTGACTCATAAAGCTTGGTCTTTCAATCTTTCACCATAATTTTCTCTGGCTCCTTGCATCCATTCCCTCACGCCTTTATTTCTCATAAAACTTTTCTTTCGGCTTCCAAAGGTGGGCTTGGTGTTCTTAGCATGGTGCTCAAGTCATTGTAAGGATGACAGAAATGCAGATCTGTTGCACGAACTTCTTCCTACTTGATAAAGATGTACAATTTTGTACCTCCTTTCTAGCTTTTTCATCCTATTTGTGCAAAGCCTTTTATGTTCTTTTAGATATGTAATGTCCTTTCTCTTGTGTAATGAAGATGTGGATTTTATGAACTAATCATGTAAAATGTTTTGCTAGAAAATCATCTGCGGATTTCTTTTTACGATATCTATTTCATTCATAGTTTTCTTTTTCTTTTAGTTTCTTACTTCTACGAGAAAATCATTATGGTTTGACTCTAGGAATCTAAATTTTCTAATTTTTAATTGTGTTATTAATTTATTATTTTAAATTCTAAAGCTAAATTCATTAATTTTTTATATTTAGTTTTAAAGTTAAGATTTTCATAGAAAATTTAATTTAAATAATATTTTTATTTATCCTTAACAAGTATATTTAAAGTTCAAATTTAAAAATAAAACATAATATAATATTTATCATAAAAATAAATATTATTTGATTAAAATATTTTTTAAAGCTTATGTTTTTAGCGGCGTTTTTGCTAGAAGCGTCACTAAAGGTTTATTCTTTAGTGGCGTTTGTGGCTAAAGCGTCGCTAAAGCTCACGATCTTTAGCGACGTTTGTATCTAAAGCGCCGCTAAAGATCACGATCTTTAGCGACGTTTTTGGCTAAAGTGCCGCTAAAGGTCACGATCTTTAGCGGCGTTTGTGACAAAAGCGCCGCTAAAGGTCATGTTCTTTAGCGGCGTTTGTTATAAAAGCGCCGCTAAAGGTCATGATCTTTAGCGGCGTTTTTTCACATAAACGCCGCTAAAGTTAGCGGCGTTGTCAATAGCGGCGCTTTTTGCGGCGCTTGTAAGCGCCGCTAATACTTTTAGTGTCGCTTAAAAGCACCGCTAAAGGCATAAAAAAGCGCCGCTAAAAGCCTGTTTTGGTGTAGTGAATGCTTGGTGTTAATTAGATTCACCCCATAGAAAATACAGTTTACATAAATAAAATTGAGTTGAGTTGGTAATATGATATTACCAATAACTTGTAGATTTGGTAATATTATTGCCTCCCAAAATGAAAACTAATAAATACTAATTACAGCTAAATTTTGTTTATTTCCAACTGAATCAACAAAACATATTCATAATGTATTAATATTATATTTCTCCAACCAAACCTATTAAAAAGTTACGATGAATAGATGCATAGCATAGCTTGGTTTGAAATGCAGGCTGCCTACCATGGAAACTAATTTAAGAGTGGCAGGCAGCAAGCTGTATACAACAATAGTGGAATTGCCAAAATGGATGCCATTGCCAACCTACCTAGCAGATATTTGGCGGTACCAACAGTTGACCTATTCATTTATGATTATACAAAACTTATGGTTCTCCTCGCTCTCTGCTCTCATGCTACCTTCTATTTCAAGTTTTACCTTATTCTTTCTTTCATATGCACCTAACAGTCATTATGCCGCCTACTTCATTCATTCATTCATTCCTTTTTTTCTTTAAAAAAATATTGGTCCTAAAACGTTGTCATCTTGCACTAGTATTTGATTTTGTTGAAAAAGATGGAAAGGGTAATTAGTGTTTGAGGGAGTGCTGACTCTTTGGACCACTGTAGTTAGTTTTCGTATTTGTTTCATTGGTTATTTATTTAATCGTGTTTATGAGTTGTGTTGATTATGTGAATGATATTTAACTCATTAATAAAGTTTATTGAGTATATATATTTGAAGGATCAGATCATCCCTATCTAATCCCTTGGATCGTAGATATTAAATCAGAGTGGAGCGTTGCATTATTAGCTGCCAAGAGCCTTTATTTATCTTGTTCACTATTATTATATTATAGTCAACTTATATAGCAGTTGTTTTATTGGGATTGCAATAGATCTTATTTTGATTAGAAAGTCTCAAATTCTATAAAATTGAGAGACTTATATAGGTTATTGTATTGAGAGATTGAACAGTTAATCTGTCATTCCGAGGAACGTTATATTATGAGTGCATTTTAATCGTAAAACCTTTTGTATTGTGGTTTTATTTACTGAATTCACATGGGTGAATTTAGTTGTAATAGTTTCATTCTTCAATGTACAAAGGTGAGGAAACTATAATAAGTGAATGATGGATTAAGATCACTAGCGCTGAAGATATAAAATATTTTTGACTGAGTTAAACTTCATAAATATAAAGTAAGTGAATTGCGTAAACAAACTTTATATTTCCTCTTTATTTTTTGTTTTATGCCGTGCTTGTTGTAAAACAAATTATTTTAAAACTTCTTTATTAGGCTGTTTTTTTATGGCAACTTGGTTTTATAGCTTTCTAAAATTAAGCTTGACTCGTAATGGATCCGAATATCAATATTTAAGATGATAGGCGGTGACGAGTAATTACCGGCTTAGACACACCGACCAAATTATTCAAGTCCTTTTTGGCGATCAAATTTATTCATATTTTTAATATTATAGGCGGCCTTTAATTATTAGGAGTAAAATAAAAGGGCAAGAGGCCATTAAAAAAACACACAAACAAATAAATAAAAAAGCTGTAAACTTGATGCCAACAAACGAGTCAACTAAACAAACGCCGACCATTGGTTTCTTAAAAGAATTGGTAAAATTCCAAGAAAAAAAAGTCCATGTCTTTTAAGAATAAAAAAAAGAGAGGCAAGAGTTAGGGTCGATATCAAATTATAATTTTTACAATAGTAAAAATATAATTTTATTATTTTAAATATTTATATTATTATAATTTTTTTATCATTTTAAGGGGGTCAAAGTATAATTTTACCTTTATTAATTTAAAATTTTAAAAAGTTTAAAGGGCTTAAATGAAAAGTTTTCCATTTTAGGGGGAGCCGGGGCCCTTGCCAATCCCCTAGCTATGACCTTGACCTTGAATTTAAAAGTATGGTGGTCAGACCCGTTCTTGTATCCCCCTTTTTTTAAGTAATCCAAATTTTTTGATTAATTACGAAAATGACTCAACTTAAAAATCATATATGTAAATGACCTGATTTCTACAATGTTGTCAGTGTCGCCAGACACACCAGCAACACCGACCCCCCATCATCAGTCAATTATTGCTTCTTTTTTAAAAAAAAATGGTGGTGCCACCTGATAAATTGGCGGCACTAAATTGAAGTGTGATTATATAAAATGTTCAGGGACCTAATATAGCAATTACCCTTTTTAGATTGGTTGAAAAAAGGGTGTTGTCTGTCAACATGGTAGTACCAATGCATGTTAGTTCTGTCTCCTTTGAAATTAAATTTAAATAGTCCTTAACATAAAATTTAATTTTCGTTTTCAACAGTGACTCCATTCCCATTGGCGGCACCACCCCTTATCATACCTAATGATTGTCAGTTTTAAAAAAATAATTTTTTTTGTGTCGCCATTCCCATTGGCGGCAGTCGTATGCATTTTTCTACATACCCGCTAAAAATAAAGATATTCTGGAGGAAAAAGAAAAATAATATTTTAGTGGGTATTGTCATTCTCTTTGGAGGAACTGGATAATTTTTTTAAGAAAAGCGTGCCAAATAAAAAAAACGTGTTAGAAAAAATAAAAAATATGTATACTTTTTTATGTCGTCATGCTCATTGGCTGCACTCGTGTCAGAAAAATTTATTTATTTTATTTTGGTACCGCCAGGCTATGTGGCGACACTAGTGTCAGAAAAAAAAGATTGAATATTTTTTTTGTGTCGCCCGATTGTTTGGTGGCACCACCCAATATATATACATTTCGTTTTGGATTTTGTTGAAGTTTGCTTGCTTTAATTGTGTAAGAGAGAGAAAAAAAGATTTGTATTTAATAGAAGAGAAAACAAATTGTATTGAAGATGAATAACCAAATGATTTTGGTATACGTTCATTTCGATAGGGCAATTCTACAACAACTAAAGTTGGTTGTGTATTTGAAGGTCGCCAGAAAGAAAGGATGAGATTCAATAATACTATAAAAGTGGAAGAACAAAAATGAAAGATCAATGCAAAAATAGCTATCCGTTGAAATTTACAGAATGGAACTTTTAGATAATGATGACTTAGGCAATATGATCTCAATTTATTGCTCGACTAGGAACGTCAACCCCCAAGCAGTTAAGTTGTTTGCTCAATTAGCAGATTTAGAGCCCATTCAAAATGTTACTCCAATAAGTCAACATCACAGGTTTGACTTTGATTTTAATGTTAGATGGACAGATTAGTCAGGTTGTGGAGGGATATCGCAATGACCCAAAAATCTAAACTATTGTGGGAGTTCATATAATAATCCTATTCTAGGTCCTTGTCTAGAGATACATCTAGAGGTGATGCGAACAATGCAGATGGTGAAGAAGGGTCCAATAATGATAATCATTTTCATCATGATAGTGAAGATTTTAATGACTCTGATCTAGATAAGGTCCCAAACGATATCGACGATGAAGGCACGGAGGAGGGTGAAGATGTACACCCCCTTTCGGTCGGGAACCCGAGCCGTGACATTGTTATACGGAGTAACCTTGGGGACCACATGATGAGCATAGACCCCGATACGATTCTTGCACTAGAGTTCCCTAAGTACCCAAATATAATACATGCTTACCGATTGGCAACATACTCGGAGTTGGAAGGGTTATTCGTAGGGCAACAATTCGTGAACAAGGTAGACTGAATATTTTCCATCAAGCGATACAATATAAAGGTGCCGATGGACTACAAAGTCATAAAATCTACACCGAAATTACTTGTTGGAGAATGTTGGAAGGTTAAAGAAGGGTACAACTGACGAGTTCGGGTTGTATATATACAGAGGATTCAACAGTGGACAATTCGAAAATTAGAAGGGCCCCATACCTGCATTGTTGGACGTATGACGCAAAACCATCGCAAACTGGATGCAAAAACAATATGCAATTGTATCATATAGCTGGTGAAAGAGATTCCCACCATTCATGTATCGGTCCTTATTGTCGAAATGCAAGCTTGGTTCCAGTATAGGGCGTCGTATAGGAAAGCATGATGGGCCAAACAAATGACCATGGAGTAGTTGTACGGTGATTGGGATATGTCATACAACAAAATTCAGAGGTGGATATTTACGATGTAAGAGTACACGTTAGGTATTATCTTCGATTTGCAAATGTTGTCTTGTTACAGCTTGGAGGACAAACTACAATCGGGGAGAAAATTTTCCATGGCTTGTTCTGGACGTTCAATTCATGTGTTAGGGCCTTTTCCCATTACAAGCCTTTAGTATAGGTTCATGGTACCTAAATTTATGGTAAATATACATAGATACTCCTGATAGCAGTGGCACAAGGCGGTAACCAAAACTTACTACCCATCGCCTTTGCTATCGTAGAGTTAGAGAACTTCGAATCATGGCTATTTTTCCTGACCAACTTGCAAAGACATGTTAGGCAAAACAACATTTTCATTATGTCCAATAGATTGAAGGTTCTAGTTGCTTCAATTAGGCATTCAGGGGTTTCGTGGAGATCTATCTAGTTCATCCACCACATCGACGTCAACTTCCACCGAGAATACTAGAATAAAGACTAATGCAAACAACTCGTGAACATGGGTAAAATTCAATTTTTAGTTTTTTTATTTTTAAATAATTTGAAGTACTTTTACAAACTAAAATGAATAATAGCGTGTCATATCTGAATACATATGCAGGGTAAAACCACACTATTTCAAGTACAGGTTGGCAAGGCTTGAGGTTGATATAGAAGGGGCAAACGGTACTCCTTTTCGGCAGTGGTTAGGTAGCATGGAGTCGTGGTAATGAGATCAAAGATTCGATGACGGGTATTGATATGGTCATATGAAGACCAACCTCATAGAGGTGTATAACTTTGTATTGAAGCGTACGCGTCATTTTCCAATTTTAGTTGTTTTCTCATCTACGTTCTATAACCTGGAAACATTGATGCTAAGAATGGGGTTGAGATAAGTTAAGCAGATGGAGGAGTGACATATGTACGTGGAGAAGGTTAAAAAGGCCATGGACGACAACGCTTAGAAAGCGAGGTTGGTAAATACAGAACTATACTCCCAGAACTTGAAAACTTTTAAGGAGATAGAGTACGTCGACCGTTGCACGGGGGTCCTAGCTAGGTCTTACAGAGTTGATCTTTGAAATAGGCGGTGCGAGTTCGAGAGGTTCTAGACCATTCTATACCCATGTGCGCATGTCGTTGCAGCATGTGCAACCGCCAATTTGAATGTTGAACAATATATTGATGATGTGTACACGTTGAAACACACAGTGCGTATTTGGGATAAGAAATTTCCCATATTGCAAAATGTCTCAACATGAGAAGTGCCTCCGACTGCATTTGAGTTGTTGTCGCACCAGGGACTACGTAGGGTACCCAAAGGTCGACTGGAGATCACCAGGATTTGTGGTGACATAGACGTCAGGGAGACAATCAAACCAAAGCATTGCGGGTTGTGTAGAACAATCGAAACAAGTGCTCGTATCGAAACCAACATGCTAGCCAATCTTCACGATCGGGGGAATCTAAAATGTACCTGATGTTCCATTGTACTTCCAATATTTTTGTTGCATTCTTTGTGATTCTTTTATTTGTTGCGATTATTTTATTTTTAAAATTTTAAATTTGTAAATATATATAATAATGTATTATTTCATACTAACAATTTACATAACCAAATTAAATATTTTAATTTAAGTCATGGGTTCAAGTTTAAATTTTTTTTAGTTCAAATCGTTTCATATTAAAATTTTTAAGTACTTAAATGAAGCTTTTATATTAAAATTTTGTCAAACATTTTTATCAAGTCAAAAAGTGCTCCCAGTAATAAAAGTATCGATACCCATAGTTGGTATCGATACCAATTTTGGCTTCGATGTTTTGAGAAAATGAAAAATAAACCAAGGTATTAATACCAGGCCATAAGTATCGATACCCATATCTGGTATCGATACTAAATTTGTAACATCCTATACCTGACCTGGTTGCCAGGTTTGGGTATTGGATGGTACAATAACCCAAGCCACTAAACGATATTTCTAGTTTTGCTTTGATTACATACTTAAACAACTTAAATTTCAAAATCTAACCAATATTAAAACTTATACGAAACTAGTGATAATTTATTACAACTTTGACTCCAACATCTATTTATAAAATTTTAAATAAAAATTTAATACAAATATAATCAACTTAATCCCTGTGGCGTGGCCTCTAGGGGTGCATGTAACACCCTACACCCAACTCGTTCGTTGGGTCTGAGCTATAGGATGTCACATTCATCGCCGGAGCTACTACGATCAATTTTTTTCAAATTGAAATCACTGTAAGATTTAATTCAATCAAACGAACCTTAATCACAATAACCAACCATTTATGGGATTTATATGAGCTCACAAAGCTCCAAGAACAAATTCAAAGTTGAATAGGGACCAAACATCCATCATAAGATACCAAATTCAACAGGAACATTCACTTAAGAACAAACCAAACTAGACTCAACTAGGTACATGCCAAGTTAGAATAAAAACAGAATATAAAAATGTTGATGAGTTTGAGATTGTTGACTGGATGCTAAAGTCAGAGTTCAATTATCTTGAATTATACCTAACCTGCGCAAAAAAAAAAACCGTATGTTAAGCAATGAAACTCAGTACTATTTTTATGATTCAAATAACAAAATTTCAAGTTAAGAAAATTGTAACATCCAACTAGTATGTATTCATATCAAGTGGAAAACCAATTCATTTAGCATTGCAATAGATGTGATCAATTCTATTTATATGCCAACACCTATTGTAAACCTTTTTTTTTAAATTTAATACCAATCATGAATAAAACATTTATATCCTTAACATTATAACAATCAATTTTATGTTAATTCCACAATAATAAACCATTAAAGTCTCTTTTCAAAGTCAGTCAACTCATTCATATTCATTTCAACCTCCCCTAGGGCTCGTTTCCAATTTATTCACACAGAAGTTCAAGTATTTCTTTTATCATAATACACACACACACACACACACACACACATATATGCACAATTGATGCCATAACATTATACTATTTCATTTCGATATCTTTTATCAAGTCACAAACTCATACCAATTTCACATAACTCATTTCATTACATTATTTTATTGTCAATCTATTTCATTTCATTTTCAAGTTTCCAATTCCAATTATAATATCACACCCGATGTAACCATTCATTTTTCACATGTCATATTCTATAATTATTTTCAATTACATAACATACCTTAAATTCAGTTGTATTTGCATACTCGTATCATGTATAATGTTCTTATCGTATGACAATGATTTGATTACAATTCAATCCAATATATATTCCCATTCAATTTCAAAATCACAATTAAATAAATCATCAACACACAATATCTCATGATAAATGTGTCTTATGAATCATCTTAAATATGAAAAAATAACTAGTTAGGAACATATCATGTTAACATGCCATTTCTCAAGCTGAATCATTGAATTCGTCACAATTTTGTACCAATCTTCCATACTTATAAATCTGGTTTACAAATATCTTTTACGTTAACAATTCTTTTCATTATCATTATAAATTTTTACATATTAAATCCTTATTAACTTGATTCAGACACGAACCAATACACAAATCCAACCAACACCCCAATTTTGGCACCTAGTGCCTCACCAGACAATTTTCGAAGAAAATTAGATTGCCCCCAACGCTCATCAGTATGACCGAAGTACAAATTGTGCCCAACACTCATCGATACGTAGTCGAAGTAATCATTTGGCACCCAGTGCCTCATTGGAATGTTCAAAGTAATTAATTTGCGCCCAACACTCATCGGTTGACTGAAGTAAAAATTGTGTCTAGCACTCATTGACACGTAGTCGAAGTAATCATTTGACACCCAGTGCCTCATTGGAACCTCCGAAGTAATTAGTTTGCACCCAACGCTCATCGGTTGACTGAAGTGAAAATTATGTCCAGCACTCATGGGCACGTAGTCGAAGTAATCATTTGACACCTAGTACCTCATCGGAACGTCCGAAGTAAAATGCACCCAATGCTCATTGACATATGGTCGAAATAACTCCACCCAAACAGTTAATACGGTAATCATTTAACCAATTCCCTTACAAGTTCAATTCTCATTCTATCGATCTCAATATTATCAATTCATCACTGATGATATCATTTCATACATAACATAACATACTGTCTCAATTCCAAACCAATTTCACCATGTCATTTAGTTTTAATATTTTTAGTTTTATTCAATTTAATCATCTATCTCAAGAATTAATTAAATTCACACCAATATGATTCGATCAATCATAATCAACTATAAATTCATTTTATAATTCTTCTATTACTTTTCTCTTCCTCCTCTCCATTCCACTTTCTTTATTTACAAGTATTTATACAAGAATATTTACCCTTAGTAAGGCATGCTTATATACAATATGAATTATCCTTTCACTATTTATACATGTACTTTTAATAAAGTTGTCTTCTTGAGTAATATTCACTAAATTATTTATATCCAAACCTAAATAATTAGAAATTAAGATCCACATTTTGTTCTTGAAATTAGACTCAATTAAATTTTTACCATAAAATTTCAAAATTTATTTCAAAGTACATTAATACCAGTTTGTTTTTAAAACCTCCCATTATTCTGCTACTAGGTAGCTTCGACTCTTCTTCACTAAAAATTAAATATCTTTCAGTACAAGTCTCATATTATGTTGTTGTTTGTTTCTTTTGAAAATAGACTCATTAATATTTTAGGCATATAAATTTCATCTCCTAAATATATTTTTACAATTTATAATAATTTTGAAATTTAAAACAAGGGAACCCAAAATCATTCTGATATTGTCTCATAAAAAGTATTATATTTCATAATTTACAATTCCACTGCTTTCACTGTCACTTTTATGCAAAACTAGACTTAATAGTCTTTAATTTCATATTTTATTAAATCTCTAACTCGATTCTTACAATTTTTGGTGAATTTTCAAAGTCGTACTACCACTACTACCCATAAAGTGTGTGGTTAAACAATTTGCTCTTCCATGAGTTGAGTAAGTTCTTCTCATTTCATTTTATAACATTCTACATTCCAACCAAATTCAATGCCAATACATATAATCAATAAGTTACACAAATTTTCATTTCCATCCAAATTAGTCATTTATTTCAATAATCAATCTCAAAAATGACATTTTAAACTTTAATAATTATTTTCAATTTTCCTCGATATCATACATTGCATAACAAAATAAATATGTAACAAAAACATAACATGCATCATCTTAGTAAGTTCCATATGAACTTACTTGACAAAAATAGTGACACACCTAACGCTGAGGACTAATCCACCACTTAGCTCAAATCTCAATCTATATAATAATTTATTTCAATTTTCAGTCCCAAGTGTTTTATAACATTCAATATAATGCATGAGAAATTTGTATTAAAATTGAACTTACATATTAAAATTGAACTTAATGATTTGAATTGTGAACATGAGAAATTTGTGAATTGAATGAAATGGAAATGAAGTATTAAATTATTAAGACTTGTAAACTACATGAATATGTATCGGTATTGTAGGTCCTATTTATTATGAATATAATATTTTGAGGATATACTATGAAGAATTTTAAAAACATGTTAATAATTTGAAAGTTTTAATTTAGATGAAGTTTTATAACTCGGTTAAATACTTTTACAAGTGTATGTGTTCTAGTAATGCCTCATACCCTATTCCGGTGTTGAATACGGGTAAGGGGTGTTACATTGGGGGCGGGGATATTTTTCCTTTTGGTTCTTCTATGTTATTTGTGCTTTTCAATGTGGTCCCTTACCTTATTTTTATTTCCGATTCTCCCCAATTTTTTTCTTTTAAAAGTTCGATTTGGCCCCATTTTGTTGTTGCTTTTTTTTTTGCTCTTTTTGCTATTTTATTACTAAATTAATTAATTTAACATTATTGTTACTATCATTATATTTTCTTTTTTATTTTACTAACTTATTAGTATCATTATATTATTAAATTAATTAGTTTAATATTGTTATTACTACTATCATTTTCTTTTTATTTATTTATTTACTTATTATTATCATATTACTAAATCAATCAATTTTGCTTATTTCTATCACATTTCTTTTACATTTATTTATCTAAACTTTTTCTTATATACATTTATTTTATCATTTATTCATTTATGTCCTTTATATAATTTTAAAAAAACTTTAGATTGTTAATATTATATTATTATTAATATTATCATCGTTATTACTAATGTTATTCTTAAATTGTTTTACACAATACTTATTTATTTTCTCTAATATTAAGTCTTTTAACTTTAAATTTTTAGTTTGTTATCCTTATTATTTGTTTTGTTATTTTTAGCTTGTTTATTTTATTTTATTCTTTATATTGTCATCCATATAAACGCATTTATTATTATTCCATTATGTATATTAACACCGTAATTTATTTTTACACTTTTACTATCAATTCGTGTTATATTAATCTTTACCTGATACATACTTTTTTTTTAAAATAAAGGCAATATTTTGTATTTGAAAATTCAAGAAGTCGTGCCCTAACTTACTGGGTTTCGATTTTTCTCGCGTTGAACCTAAATGACCGAATATCCTTTTAAAATTAAAATACGCGAGTCTTAAAAAATAAAAGAAAAGTTTATTTTCTAGGATTCGAGGTGTTGTAACTTACTCGACATGACATTTTGTTATCTCAAGATAGAAGGGTCTTTAACATACAATTTGATTTATTTAAGAAATTTTGCATTTATTCTCGTATCGGGGTTTAAGAAATTGTGTCCTAACTTAAGGGACGTAATTTTCTTTCTCGATTAACGTGAAATATGCTCATTTCTCGAAAATTTTTAATATTTTAACAAGGGGTCATATTTTAAATTCTTTTTGAGTTTTTAGTTTTCGACATTAAGACATTAAGTAATCAATTAGGTACCAATTTTGGGCGTATCGAGGGTGCTAATCCTTCCTCGTGCATGATTGACTCCCGAACCCATTTTCTGGATTTTTGTAGGCCAAAAAAATAATGTTTTAATAAATCAAACTATTTATTAAAACGATCAAACTACGAGGTGATCCGATCACACCTAATAAAAAGGATTGGTGGCGACTCCTATTTTCGTTTTCAAAATAAAAGTCGACCCCCTTTTATCAAAAAAACGGTTTCGACAGCTTGACGACTCCACTGGGGACCCAAAATAAGAGAGTCAAGCCACGTGTTGATTATTTCTATCTTTTTGTCAAAAGTTGATAATTTGGTTTAATTTTACTATCCTTTCTTTGCATTCCATTTTTATAGTCCACATCATTTTGTTATGTCTGCTTTATTTGTTCAAATTTCGATATATTTTTTGGCATATTGCATATGCATAATCGTTCAATTTATCCTTTTAAGTGGGAGTGAGAAACTATGACTTCGTGAGGTTTTCACCGCCGCATGAGATAGTGAATCGCTTTCGGGATACATCCGTACCTATGTCTTCGTGAGATTTTCATCTTCGTGCAGCCATAGGGAAATGTATTCCCCTGAACTGAACTCAGTCCATATGAGCCTATAATGGGTGAAGATCGAGGAATCTGCTAGTTCGGTACCTTTACTTTAGAGCCAAACCGCATATAGTGAGCCCTAAGAGCCCGCATTAGGTAGGACCATACCAAACCCTAATGGTCAATCGAATAGGTGCTCTGTTTATTTTTTCTTGCTTGCTTTTTCCTTGTACTAATCTGTTTTGTTTTGGTTATGATTGAATTGCATTTTTATCATAAAAAAGAGGTGTTGATTAACGTTCAGTTACTAAATAGAGAGCTTGTCATGGAAAATGGATTTCTTGATAAAGTGAAAGACAATACAGTTGTCTGAATATGGTCCAAAAAAATGTGACAAGAGAAAGATGATAGTTTAATGGAGGACTACACAACTTTGCTTCTTTGCTCGAGGATTCAAGTTGATAGAGATTATTCGAGAGTCGTCAACGTCTCGACCTTTTAAAGAGGCTAACGAGCATCATGAGGATGAATGAGCAATAATCCGCGGCTCGGATCAAGCAAAAAGGAGCTAGTAGAGGCATCCATTGGAAAATTCGCGAGATTTATCCCAACATCCGGATGAAGAAAATGATTGATGTCTTCACCTGGAGTATGAAGGCGAAGCCGTATATATATCTGTTTTTTGTAAAGAGATTTGTTTTCTAGTAAAGTTGTTCTAATAGAATTGAATCAAAATCAACGCCTCTTTTTTCCATTCATCCATCTACATTACATTTCATCATATGCATTAAATTTCACAAAAGGATCCTAATTAATTAGAATTATGGCTGTTATCCTAGAATATCGATACACGAGAAAAAACTAAAGAAATGGACCAAAGGTTGGAGAGATTAGAGCAAAGGAAAATACAAATGCAAGAGAAATTGGAAAAAATTCAACAAGATATGAGGGATCAAATGCTAGAATTCTAAAGAAATGTGATGAGCCAGTTAACCCAGTTGCTGGCTAGAGGGTTAGAAAAAGGAAAGGGCCCTATGGTCAATTCCGGGGACGATAACGAGGACCCTGCTTATCCTCTAGGCTTTACCCCAAAAATCACCCAGGTACAAGAAAATAGGTATTCATAAAAGGTGTTTGTTGACATCAGACCCAAATACCAGACCGGTACCTCGACACAAATAAATTACCCGACAGGCTCAAATTCTAGCTTGGGGAACAAGCTAACCAATCCTGTGGTCCTTAATGATCTAACGAAAATAAAACAGGGGAGAATAGAGTTCCCAAAGCAATTTGAAGATCGTTACAAACAAAAAAGGCAAGAGTGGAGTTCCCAAGTCAATACTTTAAAAGCTCCGGGGAAGAGGAAGAATGAGGTAAATAACGCAAGCATGCATAACAAGGGATAACCAAAACTAATTACTGTAGGCCAACCAAAGATAGTAATCGCTAGTCATCATGGCCCTTCAAGGCAAGAATCTTACTCGAGGACAATCACAGAAAGGTCTCAGTTTACGCCTATACCAATGACGTGTACAAAGCTATATCAAAACCTATTTGAAGCACATATAGTATCCCCTTTCTACTTGAAACCAATGCAGCCCCCATTTCCTAAAGGGTATGACGTAAACGCCCAGTGTGAATACCATACAGGAATCACGGGGCATTCGATAGAAAACTACACTGCTTTCAAAAAGCTAGTTGAAAGACTCATCAATATGGGTATTGTCAAGTTCGATGACGTATCTAATCTGATACCCAATCATGTTGATAATGGGGTAAAAACGATGAGTGAAGATATGGGGAGAAGAATCAAGACAGACATTGGAGAAGTAAAAACTCTTTTGAGTTGGGTCTGGAAGGAGATGGCAAGAAAGGGATTAGTAATTTCTGATTTAGGAGGAAGCCATAGAAAGACAATGAACTATTGTGAGTTCCATCATGAGAAGGGGCATGAAATCCAAGAGTGAGAGGAATTCAGGGCCTTGGTTTAAAGCATGATGGACAATAAAGAGATGGAGTTCTGTGGAAAAATATGCACAATGTTGAGAAACATTCACAACTGAAAAGAAACATTGTTAGATATTCACCTTTATAAACCTGGGAGTGTTCTAAACAATCTGACTGTGGAAGAAATCTCTGTAGTATTTAGAGTCTACTTAGAGTAATATTCAGAACACACTTGTTGCTTTCAGCCTAGAGGCAATAAGAACTTCTTTATGAAATAGGCTCATGTCTGAACGTCATTATTTTAATGAAATACATCTTTGCGATCATTTTTGAGCCAACATTCTTTACGAATAATTATTTTTGATTCTTTCATTCTTTTGGATTTTCTTCCAAATAAATCTTTCATTCATTCATAATCATACTGTACAGATAATTATTCTTAAATTCATACATTCTTTGTATATTCTTTTGTACCTACAATAGGTCCCTGGATATCAACGACATGAGTGACGCTGCTACAGACTCAAAATATCCTTTTGAGCGAGACATGTGTTTAGAGGGATCTCATGACTTTGAAGATGACATAGATTATAGCCTATATTTGGACTTGTTGAGGATGCTAGAACAGGAAGAGAAACAAATTTTACCTTATTAAGAGACAATGGAGATTGTGACCTTGGAAGATGGAAAAGTAGTAAAAATCAGAACATGCATAACCAAAAAAATGAAGCAAGACCTTGTTAAGTTACTTCAAGAGTTCAAAGATGTCTTCGCATGGTCATGCCAAGGTTAAGCACTGACATTGTAATCTGAACAACAGCACGATATAAAAAATTTGTAGTATGTTCAAGATTAACATCATGAACGATGTAGTGAAAATTCTTTACCGGGGCAATGCCTTTCTCTTTGACTTATCATAGCTTTGCCCATTGAAGTCGAGTTTCCATCTCTCCGAATTTTTGTTGGATTTTATCCTGATTGAAGAGTAAGATCCAAAATTTTCTGTCATAGTTAAATTTCACCCCAAAAGGCTCTTTGAGAGAAATGTGATACCAAATAAGATCTTTAGCATACAAAATGAAAATGGAAGATCTTGTGTGGAAGACTTTATCTAGAAAAGCATTGATTCTAATCAAAAGGGATAACAAGGAATTGTCTAATCCTATGAATTTAGATCCGATCAAAAAATATTTCAAAAAAAATCAAAATAAAAATAAAAAAATATTTCAAAAAAATGAAAATAATGAAAATAATGAAAAAAGAAAAGAAAAAGAGAAGAAAAAGAAAAGGAAAAGAAAAAGGAGAGCCCAAGGTGAAAAATCGCAAAGGGCGCATTGAGACCAAAGGGGATTTAAGTTGAAAACCCGAAAAGGGTGTCTCAAATGTTGATCAGAATGGGGCATGAGGTGATCAGAGTAGCTCAAATTTCGATCAGATTGGGGCATGTGGTGATCTTGTTATACCTAAAACAATAGGAAAGGGTAGGCGACATCTTAGGGCATTGACAAAGAACTCTAGATCTCCTAAACACATGTCAAACATAAAATGATCTTCAGAAAGTTTGTACAGAGAAGTTTAAGCTGCGATATCTAGGGCACCTAGTCTTCATACTATTCATATTGAATTTGTTGTTCTTGGAATACTTCATTCTTTTTCAAGATATGTGTTCCCAATTAATTCATTTGTTATTCTTACTCTCTTTGATAATTTATCCATTTCGAGTCATGCTCCCAAATCAATCCTATTTTATCCATCGTTATGATCTTTTGCAAGCATGTTGCATTGGAATAATGATTAATGGACTAATGATACTTTCACAAGGGAAGTTTTTCATATTACTCTAGGAGTTTCTAAATTATATAGGAACCTGAAACAGGACTATTGTTTAGGACGCACCAAGTTCAAACATTGAAATATCTAATAAGGAAAAGTCTAAATTAAGACTATCCATTCGAATTTTATTGTCAAAATATCGATTGAACAAAATGACAAGATGTCATGTTGGTGACAAAACTTCAATGAACAAATAAGAAATGATCACTGAGTGATAAGAAGAGGTTTCTTGGAAGAGAAAGTTCTACAATTGTGCATAAACATTTGGTACGACACCCTGGGAATGGTGTAGGAGACCAAAGAGATTCAGATCCTGTATCTCTGAATTATAGTGGGAGAGGATTGAGAAAGAGTCAGATCTTATACTTAGTGAAAGGAAGATGGTTCAAATTTTATGTCCCAAAGGTACAGTGGATTGAACCTTAAAGATTACAGTGTTATCAGCCGAACAAGATAGCATTCTGACGTGTTTGTAATGAGGCCTTAATGAACAACGAGCAATAACAATTCAAACATTAAGATATCATTTTCATGACATTTTTTATTCATGCATACACATCTGGTTAGGAAATTTTGATTCATTCTGATCATAACATTCTAATCACTAGGCATAAATAGACTCATGAAATGGAACCTATAGGTTATGTTCCCCAGAACAGATCGGTGAAACCACAAACTCTATACCACTGAAGTTGTAGTGGAACGGATTGAAGAAGATGGCGAATCTTATCTCCCTGAAATTGTAGTGGAGTAAATTAAATCCAATAATCCTATCTCCCTAAAGTTGCAGTGGAACGGATTGAAGTTGCAAGTCTTATCTCCCTAAAGTTGTAGTGGAGCAAAGTGAAGATAACATATCTTGTCTTCTTGTATTGGCAGCGAAGCAGATCGAAGACACCAGCCTCGCCTCCCTAAGTTTACAGCGGAGTAGACTGAAAATAGCAGATCTTGTCTTCCTGTACTGGCAGTGAAATAGATCGAAAACACCAGCCCTGCCTCTCTAAGTTTGTAGTGAAGTAGGTTGAAGATTGTAGATCCTGTCTCCCTAAGTAGTAGTGAAGCAGATCAAAGACGGTGAATCTTATCTTCCCAATGTAGTAGGGAAGTAGATTTAAGCCACCAGTTATCTCTTTGAGCAACATTGGAGTAGGTTGAAGATTGTAGATCCTGTCTCCCTAAGCAGTAGTGGAGCAGATCAAAGATGAATCTTATCTTGCCAAGGTAGTAGGGAAGCAGATTTAAGCCACCAATCCTATCTCCCTGAGCAGCAAGGGAGTAGGTTGAAGATTGTAGATCCTGTCTCCCTAAGTAGTAGTGGAGCAGATCGAATACATCGAATCTTATTTCCCTGGCGTTGCAGTGGAACAGATTAAAGCTAAAGGTAGCGAATCTTGTTTCCCAGGCATTACAGTGGAATAGATTAAAACTGAAGTGGAGCGGATTAAAGCTGAAGGCGGCGAATCCTATCTCCTTGGCGTTGCAGTGGAAAAGATTAAAGCTGAAGGCAGCGAATCTTATTTTTCCTTGCATCGCACGGATTAAAGCTAAAGGTAGGGTATCTTGTTTCCCTGGCATTGCAACGAAGCAGATCAAAACTGAAGATAACAAACCTTATCTCCCTGAAGTTGTAGTAGGAGTAGGTTGAAGGTACCAACTTTAGCTCCCTAAAGTTGCAGTAGAGCAGATTGAAGCTATTAATCCTATCTCCCTGAAGTTGAAGTGGAGCGGATTAAAACGATGAATCCTATACCTCTGAAGTTGCAATAGGTCAGATTAAATCTACCATAACGAGTCTTATCTCCCTAAAGTTGTACTGGAGTAGACTGTAGATAGCGGATCTTATCATATCAAACATTATCTCCCTGAAGTCGCAGTGGAGCAGGTTGAAGCAACAAGTCTTATCTCCATGAAGTTGCACTTGAGCAGTCTAAAACCACAAATCTCATCCCCCTGAAGTTGCGGCAGAGTAGATTGAAGCTACAAGTCATATCTCTTTCTGAAGTAACAGTGGAGTATATCCAAGCACTAAGTCTTATACCCCTGAAGATGCAGTGGGATGGAATGAGGCTACTTGAAGAAGATGAGCACCAAGAAGTCAAGATTCGACAAGACCAGGCAAAATTGGTTCTCCTTAAGGTCTTTGCTCCATTCTTGTTACACGACAATGAGCAAAGAGGGGCAACTGTAGAGGCCTAAATTTGCCCGACCCGCTAGAAAATCAAAAAACAGAAAATAAACCAAAAAAACAAAACAAAGATAAAAATTAATAGTCCAGTCCATTTTCAACAGGCTCAAACGGCCAAAACCCAAATCAACCATAGCCCAACACTTAAACATTTTCAGTAAAATCAAAGAAAAACCTAGCCCCCAGAAACCCTAATACGTCGCACCTTCACTGCCACCCATGTGCCTCCGCAGTGCGCCCACCGCCCGAGGACTGACAACCTTGCACCAAAATGGCAAGACTTGAGTCCTGTCATCTCCATTAACCTCGCCAAGACCTGCAAACAAGGCAAAAAAAGAGACAGACACAGAAATAGCAATAGAAACAGTAGCAGAATGAAAGCAAATTGTAAAAAAAAAACAGTAAATATAGCATGTATCATTCGGCTATAAAATCCAGCATAACGTATCTTTGTGGTGGGGAGATTTTTAAAATAAAAAAAACAGAGAAAGAAGTTCATAAAATACAAGCAAAGAAATACAAAAAGAGAAATCGAATTAGAAACTAAAAGGTGGTTTTATTTTTATTTTCCTTTTTTTCGAATCTGTTTTTTTATACATATACATATATAATATATAAAAAATGAAGAAGGCTCACCAGTTTTCGATCGCCAAAAAAGAGGAAATTTTTAGTTTTTCGATTAGCCGTGAGCGGTGGTGTCGTCGTTAGCGACCAAGCAATTTAGGTAAGGTGACAAGCCGGTCGAGTTACGACCGGAACTCTGGAGACTGAGAGGGTTTCTCAGTTTTTTTTTTAAAAGTGAAGGCTGAATGATTTTTTTTTTTAAATTGAGCTTTTATAGACTCATTAAACGATGTCGTTTTAGGGCTAGCTTCCATAGCCCCAAAATGACGTCGTTTTGGCTTTTAACCCGAGATCCGACCCATAGACCCCAAGATCCGCGTGTTTTTTTTACTAAGGCTCTATTTACCCTTTTAGTCCTTCCACATTTTCCATCTTTTTAATACAGTTTATTTTTATTTTTAATTTTGCTCTATGATTTTTCTTTTATTTCAATTCGGCCCCGTGTAAAGCTCTGTGTTTTGGGGGGCGGGGATATTTTCCCTTTTGGTCCCTCTATGTTATTCACGCTTTTCAATGTGATCCCTTACCTTATTTTTATTTCCGATTCTCCCCAATTTTTTTTGTTGAAAAGTTCGATTTGGCCCTTTTTTGTTTTTTTTTTTCTGCTCTTTTTGCTATTTTATTACTAAATTAATTAATTTAACATTATTGTTACTATCATTATATTTTCTTTTTTATTTTACTAACTTATTAGTATCATTATATTATTAAATTAATTAGTTTAATATTGTTATTACTACTATCATTTTCTTATTTATTTATTTATTTACTTACTATTATCATATTATTAAATCAATCAATTTTGCGTTATTTCTGTCACATTTCTTTTACATTTATTTATCTAAACTTTTTCTTATATACATTTATTTTATCATTTATTCATTTATGTCCTTTTATATAATTTAAAAAAATCTTTAGATTGTTATTATTATATTATTATTAATATTATCATAGTTATTACTAATGTTATTCTTAAATTGTTTTACACAATACTTATTTATTTTCTCTAATATTAAGTCTTTTAACTTTAAATTTTTAGTTTGTTATCCTTATTATTTGTTTTGTTATTTTTAGCTTGTTTATTTTATTTTATTCTTTATATTGTCATCCATATAAACGCATTTATTATTATTCCGTTATGTATATTAACACCGTAATTTATTTTTACACTTTTACTATCAATTCGTGTTATATTAATCTTTACCCGATACATAATTTTTTTTAAAAATAAAGGTAATATTTTGTATTTGAAAATTCGAGAAGTCGTGCCCTAACTTACTGGGTTTCGATTTTTCTCGCGTTGAACCTAAATGACCGAATATCCTTTTAAAATTAAAATACGCGAGTCTTAAAAAATAAAAGAAAAGTTTATTTTCTAGGATTCGAGGTGTTGTATCCTAACTTACTCGACATGACATTTTGTTATCTCAAGATAGAAGGGTCTTTAACATACAATTTGATTTATTTAAGAAATTTTGCATTTATTCTCGTATCGGGGTTTAAGAAATTGTGTCCTAACTTACGGGACGTAATTTTCTTTCTCGATTAACGTGAAATATGCTCCTTACTCGAAATTTTTTAATATTTTAACAAGGGGCCATATTTTAAATTCTTTTTGAGTTTTTAGTTTTCAACATTAAGACATTAAGTAATCAATTAGGTACCAATTTTGGGCGTATTGAGGGTGCTAATCCTTCCTCGTGCGTAATTAACTCCCGAACCCATTTTTTCGATTTCTGTAGACTGAAAAATAATGTTTTGATAAATCAAACTATTTATTAACACGATCAAATTGCGAGACGATCCGATCACACCTAATAAAAAGGATTGGTGGCGACTCCTATTTTCATTTTCAAAATAAAAGTCTACCCCCTTTTATCAAAAAAATTGTTTCAACACGATTAACATAGATAAGCTACAAATTCTATGATGAGTGCATGAGGTATCCGCAAATGGGGTACTAGAGGTCGAGGTAGAGGCCAAAGATGGGTTCGAGTTGATCCTTGTCGTTAGGCAGCACGTCGAATCTGGATACGATTGAGACGTTGGTTTCACCTACTACAGAAACTGGGTCTCATGATCACATGACCAGGGACGACGCCTTGTCCTAGGCTATTCTGAGGATATTAGAGAGGGTCGCAAGGCCCAACACTAGATTTGGAGGCTGAGGGACGGTTATGGAACGACTCTGGTCTAATAAGGCTAAGCTATTCAGGGGTGTCACTGAAGTCGCCCCTAGCGTACCTGAGTACTGAATGGCGGCCACAGAAAGCATCATGGACAATCTGGACTTTACCCCTAAAAAAATTGAAATGGGCTGTTTCCTTGCTTCGTGATAAAGCATACCAATGGTGGCTGACCGTTAAGGAGGGCACTTAGCCCAAACAACTGACTTGGGATTTCTATAAGTCTGCTTTTCAAGGTAAATATGGGGGAAAGCTACATTGACACTAGAAGACGTGACTTTCTGAATCTCACGCAAGGGGATCGTTCAGTGGCAGAGTATGAGGCTGAGTTTTTGAGATTGAGCCCCTATGCGCGAGGCATGGTGGCGACTGAATATAAGTGTTGTGTCCAATTCGAGGATGGATCCATGAGGATGTGTATCGACTACCGACAACTAAATAAGTTGACTATTAAGAACAAGTATCCACTTCTGAGGATTGATTATTTTTTTGATGAGTTTCGAGGGGCGTCTGTGTTCTCCAAAATTAACTTGTGTTTTGGGTATCATCAGTTGAGGGTTAAGGAGGCCGATGTGCATAAGATGACATTTAGGACTCATTATGGTTACTACGAGTTCCTAGTGATGCCATTTGGACTGACTAATACACCGAAAGCTTTCATGGATCTGATGAACCAAGTGTTTCAACTCTACATGGATCGATTTGTAGTGGTTTTCATCGATGACATATTGGTTTATTCGAGAACTGAGGATAAGCATGATGAGCATCTTAGGATTGTTCTTTAGATTTTGAGGGAAATGCAGCTCTATGCTAAGTTCAGCAAGTGCAAGTTTTGGTTACATAAAGTAACATTTCTGGGTCATGTGGTGTCTGCTGAGGGGATTCAAGTCGATCCTCGAAAAATTAAGGCTGTATTGAACTGGAAGTAGCCTAAGTTTGTATCTGAGATCCGTAGCTTTTTGCAGCTGGTAGGTTATTATCGAAGGTTTGTGGAATGATTTTCACTGATTGCAGCACCCTTGACTAGGCTGTTACGTAAAGGTGTACCGTTTGACTGGACTAATGCGCAGTAAGAGAGCTTTGAGAAGCTTAAGATTGTACTGATTGAGGCTCCTATTTTTGTACAGCCTGAACCTAAAAAAGAGTTCACGATTTATAGTGATTCATCACATGTCGATTTGGGATGGTAAGGTGGTTGCATATGCATCTCATCAGCTTAAGACACACGAGATGAACTCTCCGATGCATGATTTGGAGTTGACAGTCGTAGTCTTTGCATTGAAAATCTGGAGGCATTATCTGTACGATGAGAAGTGTATTATCTACACTGATCATAAGAGCTTCAAGTATCTCTTCACTCAGAAGGAGTTAAATCTTAGTCAGCGTAGATGGGTTGAGATACTTAAGGATTATGATTGTACCATTGAGTACCATCTTTGTAAGGCCGATGTGGTGGTCGATGCGTTGAACTGTAAGGCTATGACCAATCTGAGAGCGATGTTTGCTCGACTTAGCCTATTTAATGATGGAAGTCTATTGACAGAACTTCAGGTCAAACCGACATGGATTGAACAGATTCGAGGTAAACAGTTAAGGGATAAGTCTCTTAGGTTTCATTTTCGTCAGGTTGAGAATGGTGGCACTATTGATTTTGGGATAAATAGTGATGGGGTACTTTGTTTCCGCAGTCAGATTTGTGTACCAAATGATAAGGATTTAAGGCAGTCAATTTTGAGAGAGGCGTATGGTAGTCCCTATACTATGCATCCCGACAGGAATAAGATGTACCGAGATCTTCGGGAATTGTACTGGTGGCCAAGGTTGAAGCGTGAGGTTACCGACTTTGTTGCTCACGGTTTAACTTGTCAGCAGGTTAAGGCTGAGCATCACTTACCTTCGAGTTTGCTGCAACCGGTTAAGATACCGTTATGGAAATGGGAGCGAGTAATGATGGACTTCGTTAGTGGGTTGCCTCTAACACCCACTAAGAAGGATTGTTTGGGTCATCATGAATCGATTGACAAAGTCTACTCACTTCATCCCAATAAGGACAAACTTTTCTCTTCAGAAATTAGCTAAGCTCTAGATATCGAAAATAGTGAGACTGCATGGGGTACCTATCTCGATCATTTTCGATCGGGATCCTTTTTTCATGTCTCAGTTCTGGAAGAAGCTTCATAAGGCTCTGGGTTCAAGATTAAACTCCAGTACTGTTTTCCATCCTCAGACAGATGGTCAGTCAGAGAGGGTGATTCAAATATTGGAGGACATGTTGAGGAGCTGTGTTATTGATTTCCAAGGTAGTTGGGAGGAGTACTTGTCGTTAGTGGAGTTTGCCTATAATAATAGCTTGCAGTCTAGCATCTTGATGGCACCTTATGAGGCACTGTACAGTCATAAGTATCTTTATGTTGGATTGAGTTGGGCGAGCGATATGTTCTGGGTCCTGAGTTGGTTTTTGAGACAGAGGATAAGGTTAGATACATTCGAGATCGTTTAAAAGTGGCTTTTGATATGCAGAAATTGTATGCTGATTTGAAGAGGCGTGAGATCGAGTATTCTGTGAGGGACTTAGTTTTTCTCAAGGTCCCGCCATAGAAAAAGGTTCTGAGGTTCGGTCGCAAGGGCAAGCTGAGCCCTTAGTTTATTGGACCTTACCGCATTCTAAAACGTGTGGGACCTGTCGCTTATCAGTTGGAGTTACGTCTAGATTTGGACCACATTCATGATGTTTTTCACGTCTCGATGTTGAGGCACTACCGATCTGATCCCACGCATGTTGTTTCTGTTGAGGTGATTGAGGTTAGACAAGACTTGACCATTGATGAGAAGCCGGTTTAGATTCTAGAGCGTGATGTAAAGGTCCTTCGGGAAAAGTCTATTCCCTTAGTGAAGGTTCTGTGGCGTAATCATAGCACTAAGGAGGCCACGTGGAAACCTGAGGATGCGATGCGTCAGCAATATCCTCATTTGTTCTGATCAGGTATAATTTCGAGGACGAAATTTTCTTTTAGGGGGTAGAGTTGTAACGCCCCAAAATTTTTTAATTTCATTATTGTTAAAATATGCCACAAATATCTGTCAATTTTAGTGGTTATGTGTTCTGGGAGTGTTTGGGACGTCCCAAGTTCAAGCTTTCGCTTGGGAAAATTTTGGTATTCTAAATGAATTAGGCCATACTCTTGGTTATTAGGCTTTTATTTGATTTTGGGTAAATTACATCAGAATGGGCCTACTGGTCTGGTGGTTAAATGGTGTGTTATTATGATGGAGGTCTTGTGTTCGAATCCCTATGCATGCAAGGGTATTATTTTTTTGCTCAGATTTAGAGATAGAGTTTTGTAATAGGGGGATTCTGAGTAGTGGATGTGTAGTGGGAATTAGGGGAGAAGATTAAGGGATTTTAGGGGTTATTGTGATTTTATTTTATTTTTCCCATAACCGAATTTTGACACTCTTTTCCAAAAAAATTCTGCTGTATATTCTTCTCCCTCTGCTCTTGCCAAAATTCTTTGAGTTTTTCCATCTTTCTCTTCTTTTTCTTATTCTTGATTTTTCCCTAATCCATTTATTTTACTTTGTTTTCGCACGTGGTTAGTGCTCGCTTAGTTTCGGTAAGTGTTTCTCTTTGTTTCTGTTATGAATCTCTTAACGACTGAAGTGGTAATGTTTTTTCTCTGCGATTTGGGCGTATCATTGGTGGTAAACGGAGGGTTATCGTTGGTGGTAAACGGAGGGTTATCGTTGGTGGTAAGTTGGGTTTCTGTTTTTTCTTGGTTGTCAATTTGATTGTAAATCCACTAAATTGATGTTAAGTATCTTGATTATAGTCTTTGAAGTGCTTGGGGACTATTTTAGCATAAAAAAAACCAGGTGTGTACCCGAAACGCAAAAAAAAAAGGATTCGGTGAAAGGCCGAAATTGCTTGCTGTTTGGACAGCAGTAGTAGGCTAATTTTGAAAAATCGCCATAAATTGTGGAAATCAAATTAGAGGATGAAAAAAATATGTAATTAAATCTTATTGAGTCTAGTTTCTCATAGAAGAAACAGTGTATGTAATGGAATTGTAAATATTGCTGTATAATAAACTTTGTGAGACAATGTCAGATTGAATTCGAGTTCCCCTGTTCTGATTTTGGAAAATTATCAAAAATTGGAGAACAATAATTAGGGGTTAAAATTTACATGTTTAAATTAATAATGAGTCTATTTTCAATAGAAACAAATGGAAACATCATCAACTTTTGTACTAAGAGATAATTAATATTTAGCAAAGAAGGAACAAAGCTGTCAGATAGTAGAACAAGGGTAAGTTTGAAGATTTTATTGTACTTATTGGCTTAACAAAAAATTCTTAAATTTTTATGATAGAAAGGTATTTGAGTCTATTTTCAAAAACATCAAGCGGATCTTAATTCAGAATTTTTTAGCTCAAGATATAAACTATTTAGTAACAATGACTCAAGTAGACAACTTTGAAGGAAGATATAAGTAAATAGTGAAAACATATATGAATAATTAACTAGCACGGGTTACATTAAAAATGGATCACGTGGCCAAGGCCAGTTTGGGTCAAGTGGGCCACATGGGCATGTGAGCCCATTTTTTTGAAAATTTCTATAAGGTTGCACAGGTCGCCCAAATTGACTGTGGACCTATTGTAGGGTCGGTAAGCTTTACTTAGACCCCTATATGTGTGATCTGTCTGTCCGATTTCTATACCGAGCATGACTTATGATATCTGAAGGTATGTAATATTAATTGCATAATGGCATGACATATTTTGTATGTTGCATTGCATCGGGGTGGGTTGATGGTATTTGGAGGACGTGTCTAAAATGCTATTACGCCTGTTATCTGGCAACTCAGCTGCAACCTTCTGATTATGTGCGGTATTTCGGTACAGCATGGTGTGTACGGATGAGTGGGTTGATTTAATCCCCACATGGTTTGTAGGGTTGGACGGAGATGGTCTGTAGAGGCTGGTGGGTAGGATTCTGATTTACTGTATCTGCATTCTATATCTGATATTGGCCAATGCCCTAATGTATTTTTGAGGCTGTATCTAAATGGGCTAAGACCTAAACTGATTCTGTAATTGGCACGAGCCCCAGACTTTATATAAATGAATTCTGTTGATTATCTGTATGCATGTTTTCTATGGGGATTACATACTGAGTTTGTGAAAACTCACCCTTTCTCTGTTTAATCTGTATAGGTAATCTTCAGACTTGACTGGTCAGTGCAGCAGAGGACTCGACGGTGGACACACGTAAATTTTAGACTGTTTTCCGTTAATTCCGAGAATTTATTACTTATTTGAGGTTTTTGATATATTTTCTGGACTATGGATTGGTTGGCTTTAAATTTGGGACTTTATACTGTTTTTTATTGATTTTTTTAAAAACTGCAATTCCACAAAACACGGTTTTTTTCTAAAAACTAAGGTTTTTCATAAATAGAAACGATTTTCCCTAAATTAATTAGTTACAAAAGCTTCCGCTAAGAGACAAGTTTTAAAGCAAATCAACTAGTTTTTTTTTAGAATTAAATAAAAGTTAACTTACTGTAACGGCTTTGAAACTCGACAATCTTGTCTTCAAATCCCTTTGCATGTGACATCGCCAGATTCGGGCATAACGTCTAAGCCGATTTTGGGGTGTGATAGAAGTGGTCAAAATAATCCTTCGAAGATTGTTGAGAATATATGCTACCAATGTGGTATGAAGGGGCATTGGTCACGTACCTGTCGTACGTCTGAGCATTTAGTGAAACTTTATCAAGCATTCATTAAAAATAAAGGAAAGCATATGGAGACAAATTGTATATCCCTAAATAATGAAATGGAGGCAAAAGATGAAGATATTCACTATAATACTAAAATTGACCATGCCTATGAGGGTGATAAATTTAATGACCTTAATAATATAACTCACTTAGATGTGGTAGATTTCTTTGAGAATCATTAGAAAAATTTATGTTATTTTGACATTTTTATGTTGTATTAATTATGTTTTATTTTCTTGCATAAAGAATAATTTATATATTTAATAAATATTTGCAATATTTCTCATATTATATTTTGTTTGTTTTTCTGAAGAATATGAATATTCAACAAAATTTCGATGGACCCAAAATCAATGGAGACACATGTCTTGCAGATAGTGCTACAACACATACGATAGTCAAAGATAAAAAATAATTTCCTCATTTGACAATGAGTAATGCCCATGTTAATACAATATTGGGTAGTTCAAAACTTATTGAAGGCTCTGGAAGAGCTATTATATTATTACCTAAATGTACAAAATTTGTCATTGAGGATGCTTTATATTCCACTAAGTCTCAAAGAAATTTATTGAGTTTTAAAGATATTCATTTTAATGGATATCATATTGATACTATGAATGAGAAAAATATTGAATATCTATATATTGCAAATGTTGAATGTGGAAAGAAATATGTTTTGGAAAGGCTGCCTACTTTTTCATCAGGTTTATATTATACACATATTAGTGCAATTGAGTCACATATTACTAAAAACAAGAGATTTGTAGAACCACATACTTCTACAATTTGGCATGACCGATTAGGCCATCCCAGATCTATTATGATGCGAAGAATCATCGAGAATTTACTTGGACAGGCATTAAAGAACCAAAAGATTCTTGAATTCAAGGATTTATCTTGTGCTGCTTGTTCTCAAGGAAAATTAATTATTAGACCATCACTAGCTAAAGTTGGGATTGAATCTCCCGCATTTCTAGAACTTATCCAAGGTGATATATGTGAGCCCATTCATCCACCATGTGAACCATTCAGATATTTTATGGTATTAATAGATGCATCTAGTAGGTCGTCACATGTGTGTTTATTATCGACTCACAACCTGGAGTTTGCGAGACTACTTTCTCAAATAATTCGATTACGAGCACAATTTCAAGATTATGCAATCAAAACTATTCGTCTTGATAATGCTAGTGAGTTTACATTCTAAGCTTTTAATGATTATTGAATGTCACTTGGGATAAAATTTGAACATCCTGTAGCTCATATTCACACACAAAACGGTTTAGCTGAATCATTTATCAAACGCCTCCAACTAATAGCTCGACCATTACTTATGATAACAAAACTCCCTATTACAGCTTGGGGATATGCTATTTTGCATGCAACAGCACTTGTGCGCTTAAGGCCAACAAGTTATAATAAGTACTCCTCATTACAATTGGTTTTTGGTCAAAAGCCAAATGTTTCCCATCTTAGAATTTTTGGGTGTGCAGTATATGTTCCAATTGCTCCACCACAATGCACAAAGATGGGTCCTCAAAGGAGGTTGGGAATATACATTGGTTATGAATCTCCTTCTATAATTAAATATGTTGAACCATTAACTGGAGATTTATTTACTGCACGATTTATTGATTGTCATTTTGATGAAACAACATTCCCAACATTAGGGGCAGAGAAAATACAACTGGTAAAAGAAATTATATGGAATGAATCATCATTATCTCAATTAGATCCTCGCACAAGTCAATATGAACAAGAAGTTCAAAGGATCATAAATTTGCAAAACATCGCCAATCAACTGTCAGATTCATTTACTAACCTAAAGAAAATTACAAAATCTCACATACCAGCTAAAAAATGCTCCAATATGAATTCATATCCCAATAGGGCAAATTGTTAGTGCAAAAGAAAGTAATCCACGCCTGAAGCGTGGAAGCCAATCAGTTCCAAAGATAAAAATCCTCGTAAAAGGAAATGAGCAATTATTCAAAATGGTAATATTGTGGAGGCAAGTTCCCAAGAAGAGGCCAAAGATATAAGTAATCAAAAAACCCCAGAAGAGGTTCAGGTACTTGAAAATGGTGATAACGAAGAAATCTCAATAAGTTATGTTACTTCAGGAAAAAGATGGAACCGAAAAAATTCAATTTTCGACAATAATTTTTCTTAAAACGTTGCTATTGAAATAAAAAATAAAATAAAGATCGTAAGCCTAAATCTATTGAGGAATGTAGAAATAGAAAAGATTGGCCAAAATAGAAAGACGCAATTCAAGCAGAATTAAATTCACTTTTTAAATGTGAGGTTTTTGGACCTATAGTCCAAACACCTAAATATGTAAAGCCGATAGGATATAAATGGATATTTCTTTGAAAATGAAATGAAAAAAACGACGTTGTAACATATAAAGCATGACTTGTAGAACAAGGATTTTCGCAAAGGCCCGACATTGATTATGAAGAGACATATTCTCCTGTGGTGGATGCAGTCATGTTTAGATACCTTATTAGTCTGGCAGTACGTGAAAAACATGACATGCGTCTAATGGATGTTGTTACAGCCTATTTGTGTGGTACACTTGATAGTGAAATTTGTATGAAAATCTCAGAAGGATTTAAAATTCCTGAAGGATATAGAGTTTCCTGGGAAAATTGCTCAATCAGATTAAAGAAAAGTTTATATGAATTAAAACAATCTGGATGTATGTGGTATAATCATCTTAGTGAATATTTGTTAAAAGAAGGTTATAAAAATGATCCAATCTACCCATGTGTTTTTATAAAAAGGTATGGATCAAACTTTATGATAATTTCTATTTATTTTGATGATCTAAATATTATTGGAACTCTTGAAGAGCTTCAAAATGTAGTAAATTATTTAAAGAAAGAATTTGAGATGAAAGATCTTGGAAAAACAAAGTTTTGTCTTGGCCTGCAGATCGAGCATTTAAAAGATGGAATTCATGTCCATCAGTCAAATTATATGAAAAAAATCTTAAAGAAATTTTATATGGATGAAGCACATCCATTGAGTACCCCGATGGTTGTACAACCGTTAGATGTGAATAAAGATCAATTTCGTCCTTGTGAGAATAATGAAGAGTTTCTTGGTCCTGAAGTACCATATCTAAGTGTCATAGGACCATTGATGTATCTTGCAAACAATACAAGACATGATATAGCTTTTGCTATAAACTTGTTAGCAAGATTTAGTTTTTCTCCAACATGTAGACATTGGAATGCAATTAAATATGTATTTAGATATCTCAAAGGAACCATTGATATGGGGTTATTTTATTCAAATGATTCAAAATCCCTATTAGTTGGTTATGCTGATGCTGGATATTTATCGGATCCACATAAAGGTTGATCTTAAACGGGATGCTTATTTACATGTGGAGATATTGTCATATCATGGTGTTCGACAAAGTAGACATTAGTTGTTGCCTCTTCAAATCATGCTGAAATAATTACAATGCACGAGGCAAGCCGAGAGTGTGTTTGGCTAAGGTTATTAACCCAACATATCCAGAAGATATGTATTTTGCCTTTACAGAAAAATATGCCAACTATCTTATACGAAGATAACGTAGCATGTATAGCTCAATTAAAAGGGTGGTTATATCAAAGGTGACAGAACGAAACATATTTCACCAAAATTATTCTTCACTCATAATCTTGAGAAGAAATGTGACATAGAAGTTTAACAAATTCGTTCTAGTGATAATTTAGCAGATCATTTTACCAAGGCATTGCCAAGTTCAACGTTCGAAAGAATACTACACAAGACTGGAATGCATCGACTAAAAGATGTAATGTAATATTGCCATTAGGGGGAGCCAAAAACACGTACTCTTTTCCTTTAACCAAGGTTTTGTCCCACTGAGTTTTCTTGGTAAAGGTTTTTAACAAGGCAACTTGCAATAGGAGATTGTGTACTCTTTTTCCTTGATTAGGTTTTTATCCCACAGGGTTTTTCCTAATAAAGGTTTTAATGAGACACATTTTTATTTAAAAGACATCCAAGGGGGAGTGTTGTAAATACATTAAATGGATGTCTATAACCTTTAAACATTTATGAAAGTAATAAGTTAAAATCCCCCATTCATTATTAAAAGATGCTTAATGTACGTGTTAATGAAGCAGTTAAATAAGCTTCATTCATTTATGTTGCATTGAATGTCAATGGCTTATATATAGCTCTTTTATAAATGAAAAGAGGAGACGAGAAAATTCTCTATTTATTTAAGTGTTCTTTTATTTAATTATTTTATAACATATAATGAGTTTTAACCACCACTCATATATATTCATATATAATGGTTTATTTAGTTTATAAGTTCTATATATTAATTTCTAATTGTAATTCTTTAATAATTCTTACTTTAATTACTTAAACGATTTAGTCCTGTACTCTAATTAAATCTTGTTTCGATGAAATTATCTATCTGAAATTTAATCCACTTCTAAAATAACTCCGTAAATATTTAATAAAAATATTTACGAATCTGGTTTACAGAAATGGGGTCTCGATACATGAATTTCCAAAAACACTGACTTTAGAACCGATACACTTGTACTTTTACTAATTGTTTAATTAGCAAATTTATTCGATCAAAATTTAATATAAAATTATAATTAACTCGTAAATATTATTTAATAATATTTACTGACTCAGTTTATGGAAACGAGATCTTGGAATCGTAATTTTGAACTCCACTAACTTTAGCATCATTACACTTGTACCTTAATTTACTATTAATTAAGAAAAAATGCTAGACCAACTTTAATATGTTTTCATACTAGTCTCATAAATATTAAATATTAATATCTACGAACACATTTTACAAAAATGACATTTTAGAACTGTAATTTTTGACACCACTAGAAACTGGGTCATTATAGTGCCCCTCTATATACATGAAACAACTGTCGCACCTGCCTCTGGAGTCTATCGGTATCTGGCTTGGTCTCTCCACTCAATTTTTGAGTCTTTATCTTCCATGCATACACGTAGTAAATCTTGTAGGATCTAAAGAATCTAGTGAGATCTGTACATGAGTAACCATGAAAACTGTATAAAAATTTAGGGAGAGGAGATTTTATGTGCCAAGTTTAAACTCCCTGAATTTCATGGGCAGATTAGTAAATTTTGTGGGTGTGGCCAAAGTCTTCCTCTCTCCTTTTCTCTGATTCAACCTTTGGCAGAGACAACCACTGGTCTGATTATAACCATGATCCATGTACAAATGCTCACTTACAGGCTTTGTTTATGTCTATCGTTGTTCCAAACTTTCGTTATACTCTTATTGATAGACCTCTTCACTGCGACACATATTCACCATTCCAGGCTGGTGATAACTATTGGTGTTTAACCAGTATTTTCCATAATCGCAGATCCTTACCTTAAACCCCTTACCTTACACTGAACTCTAAATGAAATCATCGAACCATTTCATTAATTACCTACTTTCTTTGACGTAGACTACGCTTGATTTCCTTTTTTTTAAGGTCACTTCTGGACTTAGTTACGATACTGTACTAACTAAGCATCACCCTATTTTCCCTTAGTAGACCCCATAGTACTTATACTTTTATTCCAATCCTTGAAGGTACTCCAATAGATAGGTAGTTCTCGATATATTACCTCCTATTCAAGTATCCCTTGACAGTTTCCACCATTGGTAGACCTACAAGATCTCCCCTATGATGCATAGCTCTAATAGACTCCTGTTTCAGACTATATTCTGATGGACTTTATTGGTCATTCAACCTTATATAGGCAATTTCTTCCATAAGGTCTCTTGACGGGCTATTCAGTCTTTCAGCTACCTCTTTGACAAATACCAAATTAATATTTTAACCTGTAATAATCCATTATATATCTGCTTAGCCAATGTGGGTTCTATAACTTCTCTGACGAACTTTTATTAGTGGGCACTATGTTGGTCAGCTCGTCTCAGGAATTTCTCACTCCTTTTCGCGCATACCTATGTTAAGATGCTTCCTTGGCTTCACTTGCCATTGCATTATGGCGAATCCCCTTATTATCCTGTTTGTTTGCATTTCCAAACACACACTGACCATTCAATTATACTATTTACGATCGAGTTATTCAACGATGTCCCCTTTTTATGCCCTGTAAGTTTACTGGTTCATCACCTTGGCAAACTTTATATGCTGCCACAACCTAGCTATGGTATTATGCAATATGATCCCATGTTTATTATCCTACTGGACTTTATATGTTTCCATAGTTGAGCTACGGTCTTACACAATATGATCTCTTGTTTATTTTCCCAGCGGACTACTGATTCCAAGGAATCAATAAACTATTTTGAGGTGTAGCCTTGAAGGACCTATAAATCATCATCATAGTCGCTCAATAGAGTCGAAAGACTATCATCACGATGTTGTTCTAGCAAGCTAGTCGATACCATTGCATGATGTCGCCTAAACTCTCTTGTATCCCTTTATCAATCCGCTAATCCCTCCGTTACGCCAAATACTCCTATCTTCTTCTACTCCATTAAGGTAAATTTCCTTCACACCCCCGCATACATTAAAAACATGTATTTCATGTAATTCATTATGCTAGCTATTTTAACATACAATATGGCATCCTTCTATTCGCCAAATCATAACTAAGTAAAATTCAACAAACAGATTTGCAAAAGTGTATACACTCACAATATCATGCATACATAGCTTACTCATTTTCCATGTTCATGCATAGTCATGGTCCTAGGATTTCACCTCAAGAAAGTTACTAAGTTAATTCTAAAGACTTAAACCTTCATACATGTCTATTTCTAAAGAAATAAAATTTTCATGGCAAATCCTACATTAGACTAAGATCACATACGAATAACTTAGATAAAATAAAAAATCATGCTTGCATTTGAAAATACTTATGAACAAAAATTCTTTCTAAACATTCATTTATTTCAACATACTTAAGTAAAAATATTGAAAAATACTTCAAAATTCATGCAAAATATCTTATTAAAAATTCATGCGAAATGCCTTACCCCCTTTAAAAAGAAGCAATGTTCTCATTGCGAAAACAAACTAATGTATAAAAACTGAACACCAAGTAAGGTTGCAAGAAAGAGAGGTGAGTCATAAAGACTGCTTAAATACCAAGTCCTTCTCACAATCCAATCCTAGACATGTGCATTTCCATTACCACATCACTTTATTTTCTTTCTATTGAAGAGGCATTGAGCTTATTTTATTCATGCTTGCTATTTTATTATGTGAAAGAAAAAATTCTAACTAGGAAATAAAAATAAACATATAAAAATAAATAAAAACTAAAGATAAGAAATTCCCCCTTTTATTTATTTGACTTATCCTCCTCGTCTTCCTCCTTTGGTGCTTTGTCCTCGCTTGCATTCTCATCTTCCTTCCATGACTTGAAGATATAATCTAGGAACTCGTGAACAAAATTTTTAGAGATATTTTTAAAAGTATTTCTTATAGAATCACCTCTAACTTTTGCATATTTCCAATAAGCCTGTTGTTGGTTATTGTAACGGATTTGTAACATGTTTACGTAAGTGTACGTAGTCCTTCAAGTAATAAGAAAGTAAAAATAAGTTATTGCCTCCATACGGACTGTATAAGCTTAAACAATTAATTGCAATCTTATAATTAACAATTTGATGTAAAAAAATCAATAAATTTGGATAATGATGATTAGATTAATTAAATGCAAGACTGGTCCCTAATGCAATTTCTAATCTAAATGGAATTTACCTAGATGTATGAATGAAGTCTTGAGGAACAAAAACAATCAACATTAAATGGGCTAGGACAATTATATTAATGAAATCAACTTACTTTCATCATGCTACATGTTCAAAATTATTTCTATGGCAACTCGATCTCTTATAGGTTTGGAAACCAAATTAAGTCGTCTCAAATCTTTTACTTAGTTAAATATGCATGTTACTGATCATATTAGACTAAGGGTTTCTTAGCATTTATGCAAGGTCACAGGGATATTTATGTTTGCAACAGTTTAATTACATAAATCTAAAAACCATGCAAGACAATAGAGCTAACCAAAGATATTATGAACTTGAACTTAGTCAGTTTTAATGACCTAAATTATGCATTGCACTTTTCAATTATGCGTCTACTAGCCATCGTCTAGTTAGGATCGCTCAGCTAATCTGAGTGCACGCAATCATGTATGAATGAAATGCATCATGATATTAATTGAAAACATAATCAACTAAGGCACAAAACATGTTAACATGAATTAAATAAATCTCATTAACTTAATAAAATTATCCCAACAAATAGGATTTCAAACTTCATAGTTCATGTCAAAAGCATAAAACTCAAAGAAAACATGTTAAAATAGATAATCAAGAGGAAATATTAGACTCAGTTCAGCAGCCTTTCGGATCTATTCTGACTAATGTGTTCAACTCTATTCCATTCAGCTGCCTTTCGGATCTATTATGACTGAAGCGCTCCTTTGTTCTAATTGAAGCTTCATTTGCTAAGGTTTTAGAAGGTAGCCGGCTAAATAGTGCTTTTGACAAAGCTTTTGAGGCTAAAGCAGAGAAAAGGGATGGACGGCTATGCAAGGGAAAAAAGGAAAAAAATTGAGGGAAAACTAAAGTGAGTGAGAGAGGAATGTTGAGGAATGAGGGATGATTTAGAAGTGAGGGATGACAAGGTATTTATAAGTGAAGGTGAGGGTTTGAGTTTACTAAAAATAGGTTTAAATTTCCTTCCTTCCCTCTCTCATGTGGCCAGCCATGCTTCAAGGAAAAGGGATGACCAAGTCTTCTCAATTTGGATTCAAATTTCAAGTTAAAAATAGCTATAGGGTGGACAATTTCAACAGGGAAGTTGTTGGGATGAATTCTAATTATTTTCCAACTACAAGGACCTTCAATTAAATATCCCAAAACACATTTTGGGCATCCAACATCAAGTGCCAAAATTGGGCTTTTAATTCCCCTTGTTGGATGGTTTTTAGCAAGCATATCCATCTTTTATCACCTTCTTTACTGGGTCAAGTAGTTAACCCCGTGCCCAAAATTGCATGGTCTTACCGTCCACATGGATAATTTGTGCATGGCCATCTTTTATTTATTTAAATCATGTCTTCAATGGACCTCCTACATAATGAAAAGTACATAGATTAATAAATTAACATGAATTAATACAAAATATGCATAAAAATCATGTAATTAAGCATAATTTCACATACTTTCCAAATTCATGTCTAAAATTACTAATTAACTAAAATTCACTTATTTCAATAATAATTACTTGAGATAAACATAATAATTAAGTAAAAAGGTGGTAAAAACATATAGAAAAACCCTATATAATTTCGAGTTTATAAGTTATGCATAAATTTGATCATATCATCATAGTTAACAATTTTGATTTCTTCGGCACGCATTGCACCGAACTTTCCCAAGAACTATCTAAGATGGGGTAACTAAGTCTTCTTTAAACATCAATCTTACCTTTTTCACCTTCCTCTAAAATAATTTTATGCATACAAAAAAAAGGGCATATACATCGTATATCAACTATAGTCCAACCAATTGCCTTTTTAAACTTTTTTTAAAATAGCAATCAATTACTCCTTTTGATGTTCTGTCAGGTCCGTTGAAATAATCACAGGCAAAGTAGAACTATTACTGAGATAAACGTATTTTAAGTGAGACGGGAGTACCTTTAGTTCAAGTTTAGGCGGTTCCTCAATTGACAATTTGGGTTGTGTAAATTTCTGAACTTCCACCTCTAGCGGTTCGAACCGCGACGGTTGAATATAACTCCTCGAATTGGCTTCCATCAAAGCCATGTCTTCATTACCTTTTTCATCTTCAAATGGTTCAGACTCTAAAACGTTCTCCAACAGTTCTTCTTCAAAATTGCTTCCCATAGAAACTAAGGTTTCTAATTCCTCCATTACTGAACACTCTTTCATTGAATCGGGAAATTTTATTGCCTTTAGAACGTTAAACATTACCTTATCATCTTGAACTCGCATAGTGAGTTTGCCTTTTTGCACAGCTATCAACATTCTTCCCGTGGCTAGGAAAGGTCTCCTCAAGATGATCAAAACTTTCCTTGTCTGGTTCAAAATCTAAAACAATGAAATTAGCAGGAAAAATAAATTTATCGAGTCTTACCAAACATCTTCAATTTTTCCTTCGAGATATACTAATGATCAATCTGCAAGTTGAAGTGTTACAGTAGTTGGTCTTACTTATCCTATTCCCAACATCTTGAAAATGGATTTGGGCATCAAGTTGATGATTGCTCCTATGTCACACAAAGCTTTACCGCAATATGATTCACTAATGTTGCAAGGTACCATAAAGCTTCTAGGATCCTTCAATTTTGGAGGTAGTTTGTTCTGTAAGAACACACTACACTCCTTCGTCAAAGCAATAATATCATATTCACTAAGTTGTTTCTTCTTGGACAAGATATCCTTTATAAATTTTATGTAATTGGGCATTTGTTCTATAGCCTCTACCAACGAAATGCTGATGTGTAATTGCTTTAAAACAACCAAGAACTTCTTGAATTCTACCTCTTATTTCTGCTTCTTCTGCTTCAGTTTTTAAGGATGTGGAACTCTAGGTTGATATCGACAACTTTTCTGATGAGGTAAATCTGTAAAAAGGGGTGTTAGCCTTTCAGAATTCACTAGTTTAGGGTTTAACTCATAAGGTTTTTCAGCATTTGATTTTTCTTTTGTAGGAACTTCAAATGTTGATTAACTTTCCTCCTTTCTAGTAGACTCATATTCAACCATAACCTTCTTAGGCTCCAAAGTCTTATCATTTTGTAACTCTACCACTTTGCAATATTCCTTACCAAATTTCTCTGATTTTTTATACTGCTCAACAAGGCTCCTTGTGGCCTACTACGAAGCTCATTAGCTAGGTTCTCTAGATTTTTCAGTGTTGTTGCTTGACTTTGGATCAAGGCGTCATTTTTCACCATGTACACCTTCAACAGGTTCTCCGAACTATTTGCTGATTCAATTTGAGGTGGTTTTGAGGCTTGTTCGTTAAACCCTTGGGTTTGGTTGGGTCTATGCTGCATTTGATTATTGTTTGATCCATTTCCTTGATTACTCCAGCAAAAGTTCAGACAGTTCCACCATGATGGAATATAGAAATTGGATAGCGATCCTTATCCACTTCTATTTTGATACTGGTTCATTACATAGCAAACTGATTCAGGATTAGAAGGGGAATTCTCGAAAGAATGGCCATCCCCACTGCATACACAGAAAACTACATCATATTGACTTGGTGATTGAGTGGCAGAATTATTCAAACCATTAATGGTAAATTGTTTTAACATAGAGGAAATAAAAGATACATGAGCAGAGAGTGAAGTCAGTGCGTCCACTTCATGCACTCTTGCTACACGTCTTCCTAAAACTACTCGATTCATCAGCCATTGGTAGTTATTGCTTGTAATCCTTTCAATGATCTCATAAGCCTCGTTATAAGACTTAGACAAAATCGCACCACTCGTAGAAGCATCCACCATTAATCTTGTGTGTGCATTGAGACTGTTATAAAACGTCTTCAATTGGATACAATGAGAAATCCCATGATAAGGACACTTACGAAATAATTCCTTGAATCTTTCCCAAGCCTCATACAAAGACTCATCATCCAATTGTCGAAATGCAATTATCTCATTACGTAATTTTGCGTTCTAACTCGGTGGAAATATTTAACCAAAAACCTTTCTGCTAATTCTTACCAAGTAGATATTGAACTTGGTGGTAATGAATTCAGTCATGCTCGTGCTCAATCTCACAACAAGTATAGAAACAGCTTCAACCTCAGTGCGTCTTTAGTCACACCAGCTAACTTAAAGGAATCGATTACCTCATGAATAATCGAAGGTGTACGTGTGGATCTTCTGCAGGCATACCATTGAATTGGCCCACCGTTTGGAGCATTTGAAACATCACTGGTTTCAATTCAAATTGGGGTGCCTCAATATCTAGCCTTCTAATTCCCAGATTTAACTCATTGAAGAGTGGCACAGCGTATTGTCTACTAGCACAATCCCTATCATTAACAATAAGGATTGGGTTGTGCACTTGATTGACTCCATTACCTTGTCCATCATTTTGATTTTCAAGGTCCATTTCGGCTTGTTTTTCAGCATATCTCTCATGTCTTCTTTTTCTAAAAGCCTGCTTGATTTCAAGGTCCACGGGTAATAGATTAATGATTCGATCTATGCTCATAAAACACCTAAAAATAAATCATAAAAAAGAATAAAGAATATATTAGTAGGGTTTAAAATAAAGAAATAAAAATAAAAACTGTAACGCCTCAAAATTCTTATTTTTTGTTATAGTGAAAATGTGACACAATTGTGTATCGACATTTGTTGTTAAGTGCTCCGAGTGAGTCTGGGAGGTCTTGAGTTCAAGCCCTAATTTTGGAAAATTCTAGTATTTTTCTAACTTAACCCCTATTTATGACTAGTAGGCTTTTAATTACAAGTTTGTAAGTACTTACTAGAATGGGCCTGCTAGTCTAGTGGTTAAGGGGAGTGTAGGTTGGCAGAGGGTCAGGAGTTCGAGTCCCTGTGTGAGTGTCAAGACAAATATATTTTTTATTTGCTCATCAGTTGGAGAGTTTGAGTTGTATTGGAAATCTGAGTAGTGGGAGTTTGGTAGAGAGAATTTAGGGGAGTGGATTTTGGGGTTATCACATTTTCTAAGCATTATCATTTCTTTTTTGTAAAATTTTGATTTTCCCAAAACTCCCCACCTTTCTAATGCCATCTCTTCTCCCTTTCTTCTTCACCTTTTATTTTTTTTTGTCAAACCAATTTTTTTTCTTTCCATTATTCTTTATGTTTCCATCTCTTTTGTTGGCTACCACACCTTCGTTCCGTTGGGTCAATTTTCGCCGCACGTTCTGGAAAGTGGAGGTTTTGCTCTCTTTAACTTACAATTTTTTTTCCAAATTTGATTCGGGGGTTTGTGGTGTTTGGAAGCAGCAACTCGCGTGGATTAGGGGTCTCATCATGCTATTGCGTAACCAACTATTTTAAGGTGCTAGGGTAAGCTTTTCATCACTTAAGGGATGCGTTTCTCGTTTCGGATTTAGTTTTAGTTTGATAGATTAAGTGATAAATTGAGTGTAATTGGTCAATTATAGGTTCTGGAGTGCTCGGGGATCATTGTAGCATCAATAGGTACCAGGTGTGTACCCGAAACACAAAAATAAGGGATTCGGCGAAAAGCCGATATTACTTGCTGTTTGGGCAGCAGCAATAGGATAATTTTAAAAAATCACCATAAATTGTGGGAATTGAGTTAGAGGGTGAAAAAAATTGGATTAAAGATATTTGAGTCTAGTTTCTCATAGATGAAATGAAGTAAGCAAAAGAATTTCATATTATGAGATAATGGAATTTTACTGAGACAGGGTCAGAATGATTTTGGAATCCCCTGTCCTGACTTCTGAAATTATTAAAAATTGTATAAAAATAACTGTGGGTTATATTTTATATTTTTAAAATCATAAATGAGTATATTTTCCAGATATACAAACGAGAACATCATCCAAAATTTGTATGAGAAGATAATTAATTTTTAGTGTAGAAAGGTTGAAACTACTAGACAGCAGAGTAGGGGAAAATTTAAAGAATAAACTGTACTTACTGGCTAAACCAAAAATTCTAAAAATTTTATGATAAGGAGATATGTGAGTCTAGTTTTAGGGAAAATTTGCAGACCTTAATTCGGAACTTTGTAGCTTAAGATACAAATAATTTAGTAACAGTGACTCAAGTAGACAACTTGGAAGGATTATAAGTAAATAGTGGAAACACATATGAATAATTATCTAGCATGGGTTACACTAAAATAGATCACGAGGCCAAGGCCAATTTGGTCATGTGGGCCACACTGGTGTGTGGGCCCACATGGGTGAACTTCTTGGGCTCGTAGGCCCCTTTTCACTCTTTGACTGATAAGGTTGCACGGGTCGCCCAAGTCAACTGTGAACCTACTGTAGGGACAGTAAGTTTACCTAGATCCCTAATTGACTGAAATGACTGTATGACTGATATGATGAAGCCTGATGATGTCCCAATGATTTGATACTGTATGCTCTGTTTACATGCATGATATTATGTTACAGCATGTCATATATACATATTGTATTACATCGGGTTGTGGAATTATAATGTTCGGAGGAAGTATACTGAAAGGCCTCAAGCCTAAGTTACTAGCAGCTCTGCTGCGAACTACTGTTTAGTGCCGCATTCGGTACTGTTTGGAGTGTAGGGATGGTGGGTTGATTATATCCCCACATGGAGTGTAGGGTTGGACGGAGTTGGAGTGTAGAGGCTGGTTGGGTAGGATTTGAAATCGTATATCTATTACTGCACTGAATATTGATATTGTAATGGGCCAAGGCACAAATGCATGACTACTTCTGTATTGTAATGGGCTAAGGCCCTATTTTGAAATTGAAACTGTACTAAAATTGGCTTAGGCCCAGATTGCGATTGCCTTCTGACTGTTTTCTTTATATGGGATTACACAATGAGTTTTCATAAACTCACTCTTTTGATTTTACTGTACAGGTAATCCCTAGACATAGGCAGATCGGTGCGACGGAGGACTCAACGGTGACCACACGACCTATTTAGCTCGACTTAGTAATTAATTATAATTTTGATCTTATTCTGGGGTATTTTACTGTAATAATGGCCTCTTTGGGTTTTTTTTTTAATTTGGGGTTTTTATTGTTTTAATTTACAACTTCTAGTAGTAGAGATAATTGAGTTTTCAAAACGGATCAAACATTTTAACAAAATTCGCACAAACATGCAAACTGTTTTGAAAAGCTTCCGCAATAAGTGACGTTTTTAAAATTAATAACGTTTTGGAAGAGAATAACTTCTGAATACGAATCATGTTGAAATTGATCGACACGTCTTGGAATTAAGCATAAGTGAGTGTAAAGAGAAAGAAAATTATTAAGGCAACAGTATCCTGCAATGGCGTCAAAAACTTGTATGATTTATAACGTGTTTAAGCAAGTGTACGTAATTGTTCAAGTAATAAGTAAGTAAAAATGAGTTATCGTGTCCACAAGGACTGTATAAGCTTAAACAATTAATTGCAAAATTGTAATTAACAATTTGATTTTAAAAAACTCAATAAATTTGGATAGTGATGATTAGATTAATTAAATGCAAGAGTCATCCCTAATGCAATATCTAATCTAAATGTAATTTACCTAAATATATGAATAAAGGCTTTAGCGACAAAAAAATCAACATTCAATGGGCTATGATAATTATATTAATCAAATCAACTTACTTTCATAATGCTAACATGCTCAAAATTACTTCCATGGCAACTCGATCTCTTATGGTTTTATAAACCAAATTAAGTCCTCTCAGAACCTTTACTTACTTAAATATGCATGTTACTAACCATATTAGACTAAGGGTTTCTTAGCATTTATGCAAGGTCACAGGGACATCTGTGTTTGCAACAATTTAATTACATAACTCGAAAAGCCATGCAACATAATAGAGCTAACTAAAGATATTCTGAACCTTAACTTAGTTGATTTGAATAACCTAGATTAAGCATTGCACTTTTCAATTATGTGTCTACTAGTCGTCGTCTGGTTGGGATTGCTCAGCTATTCTAAGTGCACCCAATCACATATGAATAAAATGCATCATGATATTAATTGAAAACATAATCGACTGAGGTAGAAAACATGTTAACAAGAATTTTAAATAAATCTCATTAACTTAATAAAATTATCCCAAGAAATAGGATTTAAAAATTCATAGTTGATGTCAAAAGCATAAAACTCAAAGCAAACATGTTAAAATAGATAATCAAGAGGAAAGAGTAGACTCAGTTCAACAACCTTTAAAATCTATTCTGACTGATGTGCTCAACTCTACTCAATTCAGCAACTTTTCGGATCTATTCTGACTGAAGCGCTCCTCCGTCCTGATTGAAGCTTCTTTTGCTAAGCTGGCTAAAGAGTGCTTTTGACAAGGCTTTTGAGGCTAAAGAAGGGAGAATGAATGGAAGGCTAAGCAAGGGAAAAAGGGAAAAAGAATTGAGAGAAAACTAGAGTGTGTGAAAGAGGAATGTTGAGGAATGAGGGGTGATTTAGAAGTGAGGGATAGCAGGGTATTTATAAGTGAAGGTGAGGGTTTGAGTTTACTAAAAATAGGTTTAAATTTCCTTCCCTCTATAACACCCCTTACCCGTGTCCGACGCCGGGATAGGATACGAGGCATTACCAGTCTTAAACACAAGCATCCATACAAAATCGGGCCATAAAATTTTCATTCAATTTAAAACTATTTATACATATGCATCATCAACAACTCTTATACGAGCATAATCATATCTAATTAACATACCATACCATTGAGAAAAACTTAGCCATTGGACATCAAGACTTCTAGCACATACAACCATTAGGAATTTAGGCCATACCCACAACTCATCATGTATCATGCAAACACAACTCACATCACAAGACGTTGGCATATAATTAATATATATATATATGCTTACAATCAATTAGCCAATATAAGCCAAGTTACATGGCTACACATAAATCAAACCTTTAACCATTACAAACAAAAACATAATAACTCATACACAAAATGACTGAGTCCTTATACATGCCATAAACTTAAAATGCTTGAATACGTTGATACCGATCAATAGCTTGATAGTGTGATAGAATCTTCGACGATCTCCAACCCGAGCTAGTATCTGTGACACTATAGGAAAAAGAAAGAAAAGGGGTAAGCTATATAGCTTAGTAAGTTGGTATGTGAATAATAAGCAATCTGTTAACATGTTTTTACCAATCCTCACAACAATCAAAATTGCACATAGTTCCACTATTTACTCATGTTCACATCAAGCTATCTACTCGAGTCATAGTCACTAAATTATTTATATCTTCCGTTAAAAAACTCAAAATTAAGATCTACTTAATTTTCCAAAAACTAGACTCACATATCTTCTTACCATAAAATTTTTAGAATTTTTGGTTTAGCCAATAAGTACAGTTAATTCTTCAAATTTTTCCCTATTCCGCTGTCTGACAGTTTCGACCCTTCTTCTCTAAAAATCAATTATCTCTTAGCACGGGAATTAGATGATATTCCCGTTTCTTTCTCCTAAAAATAGACTCATTAATAATTTTAATCATATAAATTATAACCCATAATTATTTTTATACAATTTTTAATGATTTTCCAAAATCAAAACAGGGGATTCTGAAATCATTCTTCCCTTATCTCACAAAAATTCAAATATCTCATAATATGATATTCTTTTGCCTACAACGTTTCTTCTATTTGAAACTAGACTCAATAATATTTAATTTCATGTCTTATTCAACCTCTAATGCAATTCCACAATTTTTGGTGATTTTTCAAAGTTATACAACTGTTGCTGTCCAAAACTGTTTTATTGCAAATTTTACTCTTTCATGATTGTTTTGTATTAACATTTATTTAAACACACATAACACCAACAAAATCCATAACTAGTCATTCCAATAGCTAATCATATCATATATTTACATGCCATTCATTGGTCAATTTCACCTAGACATCAACAACAAAGACTTAAACATATCATGTCTCAATTTAATTTGGCCTAAAAGCCTCACACAATCATCAATCAAATTTACCACATATTTATACCTCATAAGTATAGACCTATAATCACAAGGTCATCACAAGATCATTCTCATAAGTATGACTTACTCACTTTCATTCTTGCCAAATGTCCAATATACATCGAGTTCATTACTCTTGAATTTTTCGTACATACTTGTATCCTTTCAACATGATCATACCTTATATTTTCTTTGACATAATCTTTGGATTACCCGTTGAACCACTTGGAATACTAAGGATACTCAGGAAAAATCGTACATAATGTATCGTACAAATGCTATGTCCCAAATATGGTCTTACATAAAAATCTCATATCGATGCCAATAGCCCAACTATGGTCTTACACGAAGTCTCATATCGATGTCATATCCTTATATGGTCTTATACGAAATCTCAAATCAATGCCAATGTCATATCCCAGATATGGTCTTATATGGGATCTCAAATCAATGTCGATGCCATATCCCAGATATGGTCTTATACGATATCTCAAATCGATGCCAATGCCATACCCCAGATATGGTCTTATACGGGATCTCAAATCGATGCCGATGCCATATCCTAGATATGGTCTTATACGGGATCTCAAATCAATTCGACAATATATATACATATACAAATCAATTCAGTAATGTATATATCTACATATAAATCAATTCGGCAATATATAAAACATATACATTTGAATTCAAAAACATTTATTTACTTATGAACTTACCTCGTACGTAAACGAACAAATCGGATCAACTACTCGTCAACTTTCGATTTCACCCGATCTAAATCTGATTTCTTTATTTCTTGATCTATATGAATTAAAATTTAACTCATTTAATCACCTATTCATTCAATTTCATCCAAAAATACCTATTTGGACATTTTTGCACTTTAGCCCCTAAAGTTTCACATTTATTCAATTTAGTCCCTATTTCACAAATACAAAAAATTCACACAATTAAATATAACCCAAGCTTAGCCGAATTACTATAGTGCCCCTAAAAGCCCAAAACTTTCATTTATTTCACATTTCAACCACTCAATTTGCATATTTCACAATTTAATCCCTATTTGACATTTTTGTCGAAAATCACTTTACAAAACATATTAATCTATCAACAATTATTCATTTTCCATCATCAACATTCAAAAACATCAAGCTATTATCAATGGCAACTTCCAAATTCATCCAACAATTCAGAAATTAGGGCATGGGCTAGCTAGAACATGAAGCAACGATCTCAAAAATGTAAAAATTATCAAAAACGGGACAAATGATACTCACATCAAGCAAAATGGGGTTGGCCGAAAGTTCAAGCTTCCATGGCTTCTTTATCTTTTAATTTTCGGTTGAATAATGGTTAAAGATGATAACTTTGCCTTTTTGTTTTATTTGTTTTGTCATTTTTAACCAATTAACATAATTAACCTTTATAAACATTATTTATTACACAAAATGTCAAACCATCATATTCCACTATCTCTTTAATGGGCTAATTACCAAATAAGGACTTCCACTCTAAAGTTCTATAGTTATTTAATACATTTAGCTAATAGAACACAACTTTTACACTTTACACTTTACACGATTTAGTCTTTTTTACCGAATTAAGCATTCAAACAGTAAAATTTCTTTACAAAAATTTCACACATATATAATCACATGTTGTAAATACCAAAAATAATATTAAAATAATTTTTTGACCTCAAATTTGTGATTCCAAAACTATTGTTCTGATTTAACTAAAATTGGGCTGTTACACCCTCTCTCATGTGGCCAGTCATGCTTCAAGGAAAAGGGATGATCAGGTCTTCTTAATTTGAATTTGAATTGCAAGCTAAAAATAACTATAGAGTGGATAGTTTCAACATAGAAGTTGTTGGACTGAATTCTAATTATTTTGCAATTGTAAGGACATTCAATTAAATATCCCAAAACACATTTTGGGCATCCAACACCAAGTGCCAAAATTAGGCTTTTAATTCCCCTTGTTGGACATTTTTTCAATCCAATAACTTAGCAGACATGACCATCTTTTATCACCTTCTTTACTGAGTTAAGTGGCCAACCCCATGCCCAAAATTGCATGGTCTTACCGTCCACATGGACAATTTGTGCATGGCCATCTTTAATTTATTTAAATCATGTCTCCAATGGACCTCCTACATAGTGAAAAGTACATACATTAATAAATTAAAAGGAATTAATGCAAAATATTCATGAAAATCATGTAATTAAGTATAATTTCACATACTTTTCAAATTCATGTCTAAAATTACTAATTAAGTAAAATTCACTTATTTCAATGATAATTACTCGAGATAAGCATAATAATTAAGTAAAAAAAGTGGTAAAACATATAGAAAAACCCTATATAATTTCGAGTTTACACTGCTACAGTTTTTCAATGAGATAAATATTGATAGAGTGGAGAATGGAGCACCATGGATGTTCAATAACCATTTATTGGTTAGTCATCAGTTGAAGGACGAGGAAGATCTGATGTAAATCCCATTGGTATACGTCAATTTTTTGATCTAATTGCATGACTTGCCTCGTGACCTTTTTTTCAAAATTGGTGGCAAAATAGTTTGGAAACTTCATTGACTATGATACAAAATAGTTCAACAAGGGGCTGAGGAATTTCCTAATAATTCGGGTTCAATTGGATGTTCAAAAACCATTGAAAAGGAGGAAGAAACTGATGATCTCATTTTCAAAGTACATTTATGCCATTTTTAGGTATAAAAATTAACTCTATTTTGTTTCATTTGTGGTGTGTTGGGGCATGGATATAGCTTTTGTCCAGCTTGTCTTCATCAAAGGGGGAAGGAAATAGATTTGGGTTCAAATCTTTAATTGTGAGAGTAGCCATGGAGGGCGTGATTGGAAACAACATCTGGTTAAGGGAGGAAGGTGAAGAATGATTTTTGGGGGATAATTTGAGTGGGTAAAATTTGAGGCACAATTTGGGGGATGACATGTTGAATAATTATCGACAGCAAATAAATTCAGTTTTAGGATTTAATCGAAAGGCCAATCAAGTAGGAAAAATTCAAATAACAAAGGAATCTCAAATGGAATAGGCTAGAAGACAATGGATCAAGATCAGGAAGAAAATTCATTAGAGTTAATGGAAGGGAAAAAGATGCCTAGATTTGAGATGTTGTGTTCAAAAGGGCCAAATGATCCAATCCAGATAGAGGAGACCAAAAAATATGGAAATGACAAAACCCAAAAGATATCGGCAGCCGCCAGCTGGTAGGCCTACCAGATGCCATGGAAATGCTATGCTAGAACATTCTTAGTTTGGGGAATTTGCGGGCAGTTCGGCGACTTCAGCATTTGTTGAAAACTTATAATCCCCAACTAGTCTTCTTTATGGAGACAAATCTCGATAAAAAGAGGATGGAAAAAGTAAGAAGGCATTGTGGCTATTATTACGGAATTGACGTGTTGACTGAGGGCACAAGAAAAGGTTTATGTTTAAGGTGGAGAAAGGGTTTTTCGGTTACTCTTCAAAGTTTCTTAAAAATCACATTTATTTTGTAATAAAGGAAACTCCAGATATCTAGGAGTAGAGATGGACAGGGTTTTATGCTGCATCAAATAATAGAAATAAAGAAGAGGCTTGGAATCTATTAAAAAAATTGGGGAGGTCTCTGAATCTTCCATGGCTAGTAAGTGGGGATTTTAACAAAATTTTATTCGATTATAAGAAGAAAGGGATTGTTCCTATGGATGAAAGGTGAATAGAGGGGTTTTGGAAGGTACTAAAAGAGTATGATTTAATGGATATCGAATTTTTAGGTCCCTAGTTTACGTGGTAACAGGGCAATTTACCATAAACCAACATTAGAGAAAGACTTGACCGTGTTGTTGCTACAGACTTTCCCAAAATTTTCTTTGAGGCATTTTGCACTTTCGTTCTCTAATCACTACCCTTTATTCATCCAAACAGATCAAGGGGAATATGTAAGGGCTAAAAAGTAATTTAGATTTGAGGCATGGTGGTGCATGGAAGAGTCATGTGAGGTAGAAATTAAGCATTTATGGGAAACTAGCTCTAGTGATCTAATTGATAGGTTGGGGTGTATAAGTTCGAGGTTGATGATTTAGGCTAAAAGGGGTAACGTAAAAAAGAGAAAGGCGACTACGAGGTTGAGAATAAGATTGAAGGATTTGGATATTTAGGAAAGAACTGATGAAGTAATGGCTGAATTGATCGATGTCAAATTGCATTTTAATTTGGAGGCTGAAAAAGAGGAAAGGTACTAGGAACAAAGAGCGAGGGCAAACTGGCTAAAAAGGGGTGGTCAAAATACATTTTTCCACAATTTTGCTTCCCAAAGACGTCGAAAAAATCGAATCAATGAGTTTTAAAATGAGGATGGGATTTTAGTCACTGAATATGGCGAAATGGAAAGGGTGGCTAAAGCTTATTTTCTTGATCTCTTTTCGACTATAGGAGAAGATAATTCTGATCACTATTAGCAAAAGTTAAGACATGTTTTATTGATGATATAAATAATGAGTTGACGATTGAATACAAAGGGGAGGAAAATTTTTATGCTTTGAAGACAATGGAACCAACTAAAGCATCGGGAGATGATGGATTTCCAATTTTTTTTCTTCCAAAAGTACTGGCACATAATGGAGAGGGACATTTGTCAGTTTTGCCTCGACATTCTAAATAAAGATAAATTTTTGGAACCTTTGAATAAAACAAAGATTGTGTTAATTCCAAAAGTGAATCACCCTACAAATTTAAAAAATTTCAGACCTAGAAAGGTGATTTATAAAAAGTTTATATACGGTGCTTTATAAACTTATTGTGAAGACAGTTGAAAATAGATTACAAAAGACTCTAGAAAGGTGCATTGACGAAGCACAGAGTGCTTTTGTGTCTGGTAAACTAATCACAGATAATGTGCTCCTGGCTTATGAAGTTTTACATTCTTTTAGAAAAAAGAGGATAGGGAGGCAAGGATGTTTGTCTCTAAAACTGGATATAATCAAGGTTTATGATTGTGTGGAACAACATTTTCTTGAAAAAATGATACTAAAAATAGGTTTTACAATATCATGGGTACAGTTTTTAATGCACTATAGTAACTTAGTATCGTACTCAATCATCATTAATGGTGAATCAGGTGAAACTTTTAGGCCAAACAGAGGATTGAGACAGGGCAATCCATTAAGTCCATATTTATTCCTTTTTTGCATTGAGAGTCTTTCAACCTTGATAAGAAGGGCTTTACATCAGGGACAACTAAGGGGAGAAAGAGTGTGAAGGAGGCGATCGTTGATTACTCAGTTGATGATTGGAGATGATTGTATATTGTTTAGAGAGGATACTTGTAGAGGAGCAAATGTCATCAAAAACATTCTTCAGGAATATAAGAAAATTCAGGGAAATGTATAATTTTTGGTAAGTCCACTGCGTTCTTTAGTAATGTTTCTACTCAAGATAAAAAGGAGATTTCAAAAATTCTTAATGTTAAGGTATCAGAGGACTTAGAGAAATATTTTTACTTAAAATCAATTTGAACCCATGACCACATAACCACTACCAACTAAAAGCCCTATTTTTACTTGAAACCATGACTACATAACTATCAATTAGGAAATAAAATCTGCAGGTGATGATGCACTCCCCAAACGAAAAATGAAATTTTCCGGTGTTCGAGCTCCACTGAATCCCTGTTAAATAAAACATACCTTCAAACTATCAAATATTTTAACTAAAACACAAACACAAAAAATTTCTTCTTTCCCCATTTTCTCAACACTTAACACTATGTTTTGTTGGATGTAATCCCATAACTATTACTTATTTATTCGGTGGCCCCAGGTTATTACTTTGTTTGGTTAGGGGAGTAAGCAAAATTGACCCATAATGGAAACAGAAGCTATTACGGGGTGGCCCGTAATAGCCATTCCGTGAGATGGGCTAAGAATAAGGATTCCATTCTGGATGGAATGAAAATGAAATCAGGGCTGCACCAAAATATCCCCTTTTCAACTCGTTCGCTCACTCGCTTTCCCCAAATTGAAACATGCATTTGAAATCGGTGACTTGTAGAGGCTCTGTTCGCTTGCTTCCAGCTCATCCTAATTGAAAGGTAAGTTATGTTAAAATTTCCATATTATTCATTCCCCATCTTTATCTCTCTTCGAAAGATTTTTCTCTTTTTGGAGAACTTTTTATTTCCCTAAATTTGGCTTAATCTGGGTATGATCTTTTTTTCCCTAGATTAGCAAAGAAATTTGAAATTTTAAAAGATAATTTTTTTCTAGACTTTTTTTTCCTTCAACTGTTACTTTGCCAACATTTTTTTCTATTTCCCAGATGAACCAAAAAATTTGTAGAAAAAAATATGCTTTTATCATATCTTTTTCTTTTCGTTTCCCCCCGAGTTTTCATTAATCCGGCAATGTTATTTTTTCCTAGATTTAAAAAAATTCAAGATTTCTAGAAAAAGCTTTGATTTGTTTCAAGATTTATTTTTTGTTTCCCACTGAATTTTCCTTATATATTTTTTAATTTGGAAATTTAAATTTGGTTGCGGTTTTTTGTTTGCTTCCTCCCAACGGTTGCTTCATTGTTTTCTTTTGTTGAGAGTGTAAAACTGTTGTACCAGCATTTGTATAGTTAGTTAGAAATTAAGTAACAGTATGTAATTAGTTATAGTGTTAGTTACATTTTCTGTATATATTTACTGCATTTTTGCTCAAAGGAATTAACAGTTATTCATTCAACTCTTTAAGCTTCTTTTCTTAACATGGTATCAGGCTAAACCTTTTTTCTGATCATCTTTGATCTAGTTTTCTTCTTCATTCTTCTCTTCTCTTCTTTCGTTTTTTTCTTCATGGCTAATCCTTCCTCTTTCAATTTGCCATTTGGCCATCCTCTTTATTTGCATCCTTCGACATGCCAGAATACTTTTGGTTTCTCATCACTCACCGGGCCGAAAACTATTGCGTTTGGAGCAGGTCTATGCGTATCGCCTTCTTGCCAAGAATAAGCTTGGTTTTATTGATGGTTCATGTTCCGTCTTGACTTTGATCTTGATCTAATGCCTCATTGGGATAGATGCAATGCTTTGGTTCTTTCTTGGATCCTTAACACTGTTACTCAGGAACTTTCTGCTGGAATTGTTTTTACGTCCAATGCTGCCATTGTTTGGAAGGATCTTTAGGAACGATATGACAAGGTTGATGGTTCTCGTATTTACTATCTCCATCGTGCTATTTCCACTCACACTCAGGGAGCTTATTCTATTTCCACTTACTTTACTAAGCTTCGATTGTTTTGGGATGAATATGATGTTCTTGTTCCTTCATCTACCTGCGATTGTGATCTTATTCGCCGAAATGCTCAACTTCAGCAACAACGTCTTTTTCAGTTTTTGATGGGTTTAAATGAAACCTATTCTAATGTTCGATCCCAGATCCTTTTGATGCAACCTTTGCCCACAGTTAATCAGGCTTACTCGCTTGTCATGCGTGATGAAACTCAACAAGAACTTGCTTCTCCACTACCTGTCTCGGAACCTACTGCTCTTCTTAGTCAGCAATCATCAAATTCTTCGGTTTCCAAGAAGCGTTCTGATTTGTCTTGTAGTTATTGTCAAAAACGGGGTCACATTCGAACCGACTGCTATCGCCTCAATGGCTTTCCTGCTGATTTCAAGTTCACCAAGAAGAAATCACCAACTGTCAATCAAGTTGTTGTTCCTTCTTCTTATTCTTCTGCTATGCCTGCTTCTTCACCATCTATTGTTTCGGCTCCTACATTTACTGCTGAACAGTATCAACAGATCTTGGACCTATTACACAAGAACTCTTCTGTGCAAGCTATAGCTCACATGGCAGGTATATCTTATGCATCTGATCCGATTCATTGGATTCTTGATACTGGGGCTTCTAATCACATGACGCATGCTTTTCATGCTTTAATTCAACCTGTTGCATGTGCTAACAACTCTTTTGTTAAATTGCCTACTGGTAACACAGCCACCATCACTCATATTGGTACTCATAATCTTATACCTCATCACACTCTTAAAGATGTTATTTACATTCCCTCATTCAATTTTAACCTTCTCTCCATTTCTAAACTCACCAAAGATCTCAATTGTTTTGTTTCCTTTTATCCTACATTTTGTGTTTTACAGGACCTTTGCAGTGGAAAGATGATGGGGATTGGTAAGGAACAAGATGGTCTTTATCTACTCCTCCCTCAACCCTCCTCAACTCTCACTTCCCTACCCGTACCTCTTCCTGTACATTCTTCAAATGTTACTTCTTTATCTGTTTTTAAGCATGTTGATTACCCTCTGTGGCATGCTAGACTTGGTCACACATCTTTTTCAAAGATGAATAAAATACGCTTTTTACATAATGGCTCTATGCATTCTCATAACATTCAAACGTGCATTGTCTGTGCATTAGCAAAACAAACACGCTTACCCTTTCCACAAAGTACTTCAAGGGAATCAAAACCTTTTACTCTTGTCCATGTCGATCTTTGGGGTCCTTATCGCACTTCAACTCATTCTGGTCATTCTGTTCATAGATATTTTTTAACCATTGTTGATGACCATACTCGAATGACGTGGATATATCTTTTAAAACTTAAGAGTGATGCCCTTTTTTACCTTAAGCAGTTTATTATGTTAGCCAAAACATAATTTTCTGGAATTGTTAAACTGTTCATGATGACAATGGTCATGAATTTTTACTAAAGAAGGTACTTTCTTTTTCAATCCTTGGAATCATTCACCAATCATCTTGTGTCCACACACCTCAAAGAAATGGTGTGGCCGAAGCAAAACACCGCCATCTTTTAGATGTTGCCCGAGCATTAAAATTTCAATCGCATGTACACATTAAGTTTTGGGGAATGTGTTTTAACACTTGTTACTTAATTAATAGGTTACCTTCTGCAGATTTATTGGAAAACTCCTTTTGAGTCTTTGTATAATAGGCCACCAAATCTTTCTCACCTTAAAATTTTTGGTTGTCTTTGCTATGCCACAGTAACCAATCTGCATGATAAATTTTCTCCCAAAGCTACACCATCCATTTTTATGGGTTATTCTCAAGTCCAAAAAGGATATATCCTGTTCAATCCTGTTTCCCAAAAATTTTTTGTTAGTCGAGATGTTCTATTTCATGAATCTGTCTTTCCTTTTACAACACCCTCCAAAGATCAACCCCTCTTTCCCTTGGATGACAATACATTTGGTTCTTTGCATGATCCTGATTTTCTTTTTACCACTTCAACACCACCACCACCACCTTCCCTCCCTACTTCCTCTATTTCTTCTACCCTACCAACATCTTCCTTACCCTCTTATCCTTCTCGAAGAAGCACCCGAAACACCAAACCACCTGTCTGGATGCAAGATTACATTTGTCCTACTTCTTCATCATCTTCTACTACTACACAAGGTCAGTATTCAATCTCCAACTTTATAACATGTCATCACTTACCTTTACACACTCAATGTTTCGTTGCTTCCATCTCTACCACCTCTGAACCTCGAACCTACCAAGAGGCCATTCAACATGATTGTTGGAAAGTTGTGATGCAACAGGAAATTCAAGCTTTAGAAGCAAACTCAACTTAGGAGGTTGTTCCACTCCCACCAGGAAAACGTCCCATTGGCTGGAAATGGGTTTTTCGAATCAAATACCATTCAGACGGCACTATTGAATGCTATAAAGCCAGATTAGTGGCTAAAGGCTATAGTCAAAAGGAAGGTATTGATTTTCAGGACACGTTTTCCCCGGTTGTTAAGCAGGTTACAGTCTGAATTGTTATTGCTCTTGCTGCTTTATTTGACTGGCCTCTCATTCAAATGGATGTCTATAATGCATTTCTTCAAGGTGACCTTCATGAAGAAGTTTACATGCACTTACCTCAGGGATTTGGCACTCCAGGGGGCAATCATGTATGTAGACTGCTCAAATCCCTTTATGGATTAAAACAGGCCTCAAGACAATGGAATTTGAAGCTCAGTGAGGCTCTCATCAACACCGGTTATGTTCAAAGTAAGCATGACTACTCTATGTTCATCAAATCGTCTGGTAGCAAAGTTGTTATTTTTCTCATTTATGTTGATGATCTCTTGATCACTGGGAATGACAAATCCTTAATTGAAGACTTACAAGCAACTCTTCATCAGAATTTCAAAATGAAGAATTTGGGTACTCTCAAGTATTTCCTTGGCATAGAAATAGCAAGATCTAAAGAGGGTATCATTATGAATCAGAGAAAATATGTTCTTGAACTTATTAATGATCTTGGTTTGATAAATGCAAAGCCTGCAAATACACCCTTGGAGCAGAATCTAAAAATGACAAGTCTGGAATATGATGCAGCACTAGACATACACGATGCAGATACAGAATTAGAAGATGCAAGCATATATCAAAGATTAATAGGAAGACTCATATATCTCACCAATACTAGACCAGATATTGCATTTGGAGTACAGCACCTTAGTCAGTTTATGCAAAAACCGAAGAAGGAACATTATGAGGCTGCTTTGCGTATTGTGAGATACCTCAAGAAGAATCCTGGTCAATGTATTTTTCTCACAGCAGAAGGAACGACAGATATACATGCATATTGTGACTCTGACTGGACTTCATGCAACATGACTAGAAAGTCAGTTACAGGATATTGTGTCAAACTGGGAAATTCTTTGATTTCCTGGAAATCCAAGAAACACAATACGGTATCTAGATCATCTGCAGAAGCAGAATACAGAAGTATGGCTACCACAGTTGCAGAGCTAGTCTGGTTGAAAGGTTTATTAGCTGAGTTGGGAGTTAAAATTTCAAAACCAATGTTGTTACATTGTGACAATCAAGTCGCCTTCAAATAGCTTCAAATCCGGTCTTCCATGAAAGAACAAAGCACATTGAGATAGATTGTCATTTTATTCGAGAGAAAATTCAAAAGGTGACGTGGAAACAAAGCACATCTCAACAAATGAACAAATGGCGATTTACTCACTAAAGGATTAAGCATTCCTCAAGACAAATACTTAGTGAACAAGTTGGGGATGAAAGACATTTTCATCCTCCAACTTGAGGGGCATGTTGAGAGTGTAAAAGCTGTTGTACCAAAGATTTGTATAGTTAGTTAGAAATTAAGTAACGATATGTAATTAGTTATAGTGTTAGTTACATTTTCTCGATATATTTTCTTGCATTTTTACTCAAAGGAATTAACAGTTATTCATTCAACTCTTTAAGCTTCTTTTCTTAACATCTTTTTTGTATGACTTCTTAATCAGTAAAGAAATTCAAAAGCGGCTTATTGTTTATTCGAAATTACATTAATTTTTCATTTTTCTTTTATTTTGTAGGTAAGCAATCTGAAGTTTAAGATTTTTTTGGTTGTATCTCGAAAAACTTGTCTTTCGAATGTAAATTGAGAAATTGGATTTGGGTATTTGTAATTTTATTTCGATTTGGTTGAATTTGTCTTTTGTTCAATGTATTGGTTTAATAATTTGGTTATAATTTCTATTTAGCATAATTTTAAATGATTATTTTGATTTAGCATAAGTTAATTTCAAAATTTTCACATGCTAATCAAATGAATATAATTTATATTTAATGAAGTTTAATATGGTTAAAATGGTTGTAAATATAATGAGATAATGGATTTTTTGTCATGATTTTAACATTTTAGCAAAAGGTATTGGTTTGGTTGTTTGCCTGTAATTGTTTGGCTGTAATTTGCATTTCTATAATTGTTTTAACTAATTGCTTAGGTGCCAATTTGTTTTATGTTCAATTGTTGCCAATGTTATAAAGTGGAACTAAGTTGATTGTCAAATATGCCATGTTGTGTTGTGTTCAATTGTCTGCAATTGGTCTGTAAGACTAGCTTAATTACATTTGCAAATTGGTGTTCATTGAATGAAAATGGAAATGAACTGAAGATGCTAAATTTAATATGGTCAACATTACATGTTCGGAAATGAAAATGAAAATGCAGTTGGAACCTATATAACTTGATTTCCAAACATTTTAACATGCATATTGCAAAAGTAAAAAACAAACTGATTGTCGTCAATTGAAACTTTTCTTGCTAATTGAAAATTTCAGAATTGTTGAGGTCCGACTAACTTTATTTTGCACACTATTTTTTATTTATAATTTCATAATGTTTTCTTAATGTTTCAAACTTCTTTATTTATAATTAAAATATAACACATCAATTTATGTTGCAATAATGGCGAGTTAGCCTTTAATAGTAAAAAGTGATAGGCAAAAAAGAAAGGTCTTGCATTACAAGTATGGTTGCAAATGTGCATAGTTGCAAGTTGGTTTTTAGTTGTGTTGGGTGCCGTCTCTAGCCTACATACTTATAGACCAAGGATTAGATCATATATTTTAGATTTTTATGCCCAATGAGATTATATGAAAAGACTTATACATGCTAGTCATGAGACCTATATTGAACCAATTAGGATGAATAGAGTTGTTTTTTTTTTTTAAAAACTATATAAGATGTTACAAATTTTAAGAGGATTGAAGCCGACAAGGAACATGCTTGTTGATGAGCAAGTGGCAATGTTCTTACATATCATTTCTTATCACCTAAAAAATCAAGTTATCAAGCATCACTTTAATAGGTCCGGGAAAACTGTTAGCAGATCATTTCACAAGGTTTTAAATATTGTCATACGCTTACAATATGTGTTATTTAAAAAGATAGAGCCAATTACAATTAATCCTACAGACCCAAGGTGGAAATGGTTCAAGGTATTGGAGTGAGTTTCATATATAGCTTGTACATAATTAACTTGATTTAGATTTAAATATAGTATCCTAACCCGGGATTTTAAAACTATTTTTGTAAAATTGCTTAGGTGTTTTAGGAACCCACATCAAACACGAAAAGGTGACATAGCAACAAATAATAATAATTTTATTCGAACATATATGAGTCTTGATCCTATTGTAGAAGAGTTGGGAAAAGGATTTCCTAGTAATTTGATAGAGGACGATGAACTGAATATCATAAATATTCATCCATCGGATGCGTGGGATACTTAAAGGACGGGAGTAGCCAATCAAATGTTCTATGAATGGCAAACATCTAGAAATTAGTTAGGTTTATTAAAACATAGTAGAAGGTTAATTTTTTTCTGTTATTTTATGTATCTAGTTTTGTAACGCCCCAAAATTTCTAATTTCATTATTGTGAAAATATGACACAAATATCTGTTACTATGTGTTCTGGGAGTGTTTGAGAGATCCCAAGTTCAAGCCTTCGCTTGAGAAAATTTTGGTATTTTGAATGAATTAGGCTTTACGCTTGTTTAGTAGGCTTTTATTTGATTGTTGGGTAAATTACATCAGAATGAGTCTGCTGATCTGGTGGTTAAATAGTGTGTTATTATGGTGGAGGTCTTGTGTTCGAATCCCTATGCAGGCAAGGGTTTTTTTTTTGCTCAGATTTCGGGATAGAGTTGTGTAATAGAAGGATTCTGAGTAGTGGATGTGTAGTGGGAATTAGGGAAGAAGATTAAGGGATTCTGGGGGTAATCGGGATTTTATTTTATTTTTTTCCCATAACCGAATTTTGACTCTCTTTTCCAAAAAAATTATGTCGTCTATTCTTCTCCCTCTCCTCTTGCCAAAATTCTCTGAGTTTTTCCATCTTTCTCTTATTTTTTTTCTTCTTAATTTTTCCCTAATCCATTTATTTTCCTTCGTTTTCGCACGCGGTTAGTGCTCGCTTAGTTTCGAGTTTCTCTTCGTTTCTGTCATGAATCTCTTAATGACTGAAGTGGTAATATTTTTTCTCTGCGATATGGGTGTAGGGAGGCTTGGACTAGTGAATTCAGTGTTCTCGTCTTAACAATAGTTAAACTGAGGGTTATCATTGGTGGTAAGTTGGGTTTCGGTTCGTTCTTTGTTGTCAATTTGCTTGTAAATCCATTAAAATGATGTTGAGTGTCTTGATTATAGGCTTTGGAGTGCTCGGGGACAGTCTTAGCATCAAACAAAATCAGGTGTGTACCCAAAACGCAAAAAAAAAGGGATTTGACGAAAAGCTGAAATTGCTTGCTGTTTGGACAGCAACAGTAAGCTAAATTTGAAAAATCGTCATAAATTGTGAAAATAGAATTAGAGGATGTAACTAATGGAATTGTAAATCGTGAGGTATAATAAACTTTGTGAGACAGGGTCAAATTGAATTTGGGTTTCACTGTTCTGACTTTGGAAAATCATCAAAAATTAGAGAAAAATAATTAGGGGTTAAAATTTACATGTTTAAATTATTAATGAGTCTATTTTCAATAGAAACAAGTGGAAAAATCATCCAAATTTTGTACTAAGAGATAATTATTTTTTAGCAAAGAATGGACGAAGCTATCAGACAGCAGAACAGGGGTAAGTTTGAAGATTTTACTATACTTATTGGCTGAACCAACAATTCGGAAAATTTTATGGTAGAAAGGTATTTTAGTCTAGTTTCAAATACATTAAGCAGATCTTAATTCGGAATTCTGTAGCTCAAGATATAAATAATTTAGTAACAGTGACTCAAGTAGACAGCTTTGAAGGAACATATAAGTAAATAGTGAAAACATATATTAATAATTAACTAGCACGGGTTATATAACACCCCAAATCCGGTCTAAACGTTATGACCGAATTTGGTGATGTCACATTGTAACACCTCTTACCCGTATTCAATGCCGGAATAGGGTACGAGGCATTACCAGAACACATACACTTATCAACATGTTAAACCGAGTTAGAAAGTTTCATTCAAATTTAAACTCTTCAAATTTTTAACATGCTTTTATAAATCTTCACATTATAACTTCAAAATACTATATTTGTAACAAATAGGGTTTCTAAGACCCAATACATACTCATGCAATTCAATACTTCATTTCCATTTCATTTAATTCATGATTCTCATGTTCACGATTCAATTCAATTTCTCAATCCAATATACATTTCAATACCACAATAATTCATTTAATTCATATCATATCATTTGCAATTTCCATTTAATTCACGTACAATTCAATTTCATTAAGTTCAATACTAATACATATTTATCGTTTAACTTAACGTCCCCTTTTTGCATCATTTTACACTTCAAGCTTGAACCTAGTATTTCATTTCCTTTCCACTCTCGTTTCCTATGCATATCACACAAGATATAAACATTACACTCAACCATAGTCGCAAGCTAGTCTTTTTGAAGACTAACCACATGATAAACCATTTTAATAAAGATTACAATCTTTAAACCTTACCACCCTTTTATGATCACAAGCATATTTCCATCTAGAGATTTACCATCTCAACGCATAATTTTATAAATTTAATATGGCGTAATCCAGCCACAACTTGGGCAAAGCCTAAGCATACACACCAAACATGCTAGCCAAATAAACATATAGTATAAACATTATAACCATGGATAAACACCACATTTATTTATGTATCAAACTTATCAACATGAGTTAATTCATAAACCAGTTCTGACATTGCTACATACCAAATCATATACCAAGTATACCACATACACATACTATGAAACTTTATTTTCTCACATGAACTTTAACTATAACTAATAATGCACAATTATAAACATCATTTCTTCTCAATCGTTTATCGATTATAATCGAGCATATGGCCAATTATACACAAATAATTCATATGTTCTACCAATTTTCCCCATCCTTCTCTCCATTCCACATCCTTAATGTGTATAACACACTTAAACAACATTAACTACAATTTCACTATTCACTCACATGTATATTCAAAACTGTCTATTCGGGTCAGAGGCACTAAATTATTTGTACCCAGAGCTATAGAACTCCAAATTAAGGTCCGTAAATTTTCCCAAAACTAGATTCATATATCATCTTACCATAAAATTTTTAGAATTTTTGGCTTAGTCAAATAGTACAGTTTATTCTTTAAAGTTTCCCCTGTTTCACTGCACGACAGTTCTACCCTCTCTTCACTAAAAATTAGTTATCTCATTTTACAGAATTCAGATATTATTTTCGTTTATTTCTATTGAAAATAGATTCACTGAGGATTCTAAACATATAAAATTTATCCCATATTTTTAACAATTTTTAACAATTTTCCAAAGTCAGAACAGGGGATTCCGAACTCATTCTAACTCTTTCTAACTAAACTTCAAATATCTCAAAATATATAACTCTTTTACTTGATCTGTTTCTTTTATGTGAAAATAGACTCATTCAGCTTCAATTTAATATATTATTCAGCCTCTAATTCAATCTCCACCATTTTTGGTGATTTTTCAAATTCACACAACTGTTGCTGTCTGAACTGTTTTATTGCTAAATGTACTCTTTCATAATTTCACTTTTTCACTTTCAATCACAATTCAATTCAAAATTCACTTTTCCATTTCTAAGTCGATATTCAATTCAATTCCACACCTATATTCATTATTCAATTACACTTAGTCAATTTCCCGATGAACACTTCGGAATAATAACAGATACTCGGTGGATTCAGCACATAGAACCACCTTATTAATCAATGATGTCTGGTGAAATCTGCACATAGCAACCACTTTA